>NC_029776.3:33891497-33906849 GCF_000817695.3 Arachis duranensis | reverse complement strand
AAATAGTGTGGGATTATGAGGTAATCCAACACTAGAAATCCTTATCATTTTATCCCAATAAAGCTTATTATCACTATCACGGTTAATTTCCCACACCACAATCTCCTTACTAAAGTCAGTGTTCCTATAGGATATAAACCCTATACCATCTTTAAATAATGTGAGGGAGTGATAAGCTGATTTCACTTTGTTTGGGACATTTTCTTCATAAAAAAGTCTTTGCTGTAGAGAGAATGTCAAAATTAGTTTTGGTTCCGTAAATTCATCCCCTCCCCCAACCTATCTAGTAGACAATTCCGTTGTTAACAACATCCTTAAGGCCTAATTTCTGCACTTCAGTGTTAAACTTGACAGAATGGTTCCAATCATCTTCAAATGAGTTGTAGCATGTCCATGATATCTGCTTGGTCGAATAAGCACATTTATAAACGTGGATAATGCGATACTCAATGCCATCAATCAACTAACTGAATGCATAAAGAGAAATGACATAGCGGCAATGCTTGCTGACCTGATCAGACACGAACATTGTAACACCCTACCATACAGAGTCGTATGCTTAAGTCATAATTCAGAGATGGCAAGGTATTACGACCTCTAAAATAAAAATTTAGTACGTATAGTAGTATGAATGATTGATTATAACTAGGAGCCCTTGTAGAAAAAGGGGTAAACAAAAATCGCAACTCGAAAGCGCAACACTCCGATCAATAACGTAACGAACGAGGATAACCGACGTGAGATTATATATATACAAAGGAGGGTCAAAAATAGGAATATCAATACTCAAAATCCGGCTGCGAAGATAACCGGTCCGAGCATAGCAGTATATACATATGATAAAATAAGGAAAACCCCGAAAGAAACCCAAAGGGACACAAATACATAAAACCTATTCTCCAAAATCTCCCATAAGAGGAGTCATCACAGTTTATATTATTTAATAGAGATAAAAGTATCTAAGCAAAATATATAAACTAAACAGAGTCCCCAAGAACAAAGGATCTTCGCTAAATCCAGAAGTCTCCAGCAGGCCTCAGCGGGAAACCTCACGTCCTGCATCTGAAAACCACAAAATCCGCATGGGTGAAAACCAGAGGTCCCCAGCATGGTAACAGCATCCACATATATAATACATAATAATAGAGGAAAGTCGAAGGCAATCCTAGAACTTCCTCCAGATAATATCAAAGCTTATAAACAAGCTAAACCATATAAGGGCATTTGACTAAAGATTCTTCAGTCTAACTAATACTTCCCTTTCCAATTCCTTCAAACCTCCCAACCACCAGCAGGAGTATAGAATATAGCAAACACAGTTATATCAGACAAGAGATATACAAATAGGAACAAATAAGGCATTTAGACAAATAGCAAGTAATATGCAGTCAAATAGGCAATCTCAATCAATTCACATAGTATGCATATGATGAATGCCTATCCCTAGTGGCTGATGATATCATCTGTCGGTTATAGAGCCAACCCGACAAGTCCTGGCAGTTAACCATTGGACTGTCCCTCTGTCGTGTCTCCCCAACTTGAGTTATACTCAATATAAACTTGATCATAATCATGATCCATATCCATCACCCTCACTGGTGAATATTTATGGGGGTGAGCTCATCCGGGGCTTTCACAGTGCCCGGCCACCCTGACGACATAGGGTCAAAAGAGCTTCAAGTCTCAACCTCATCTCCAACAGTGGAAATGCAACATTCACAATTCATTCAACAACATTATATGCATTATACTTGGCCATAATCATGGCTCCGCCGTAACACGGCAATAATCTAGCCATCTGGCTCACGGTTAAATCTATAACCAGCCACCCGGCTCGCGGGTAAATCCATAACCAGCCTTTCATTAACAATTATGGCCTTTCGACCCCTGGCATAACAAGAACTTCCACCACCATCCTCCGCCTCTCACATAATCATCGTTGATCCTCATTGATCATTCATTTTTTTCCCTTGCTTCACTCGCAAGTTACCACATCCCCTAACTCATTCTCTAATTGCTAGGCATATCATAATGATTTAAGACATAAGTGGTGAGATCGGAGGCTTAGAAGTATGAGATTTGGCTTTTAAAACTCAAAAATCAACTTTGGGATTAAAACAGGGCCACGCGTACGCGCACTCCACGCGCACGCGTGGATGCCCACAAAAACTCATCGGCACGTAGGCGCCCTTCACGCGGACGCACACATTCAAAATAGTCAACGGCGCGCACGCGTCAACCACGCGTACGCGTGGGTACTCTTGTGCCCCAGGCACAAAACTGGCATAACTCTGGCACAACTCTCTGGAAAATAGCTGGGCATTGGGTGCAGCCCATCGGCGCACCCGCGCACATCACGCGCACACGTGGATGGCGCTTTCTGGAAGAACGGCGCGTACGCGCCAAGTGCGCCTACGCGCAGGGGGTCGTTCTGCTAAAAATTTTTCTAAGTTAAATGCTGCAGAATTCACATATTCAAACCCCAATCTTCCGACAGACATAACTTCCTCATTTTAAATCGTTTTTCACCCGTTCTTCAAACGGCATGGACATCCCGGATTCAATTTCATTTCTAAACAGATTTGGCACAAAACAGAGAGCCGTAGTCCACGTTATGTCCCGTCAAAATATGCCCAAAAACCAAATTTTTATACAAAATCACAAAGTGCCATTTTCAAAACAAGCCATTTTCAACTATTTGCAAAATCAATCAAAACATGCCAATTTCATCCCTTTTCTTTGAAATCAATCAAAATATATCAAATTCAACATCAAGCCACCTCAACTCACACATTGACACTTTACCACAATTTACAAAAGCACTGTCCCATCATTTTAACCCACTTCACCCAAGTGGCTCAAACCCAAACACATTGACATATCACATACTCTTCCTCATGCCAATTTTCAACAACACCAATTCCAATAAATCATTATTGTACACAATCAATATTATACTCACCATCAACATGGTTCAACCCATAATTCAACCATAACCAATCATCAAGCATATATCACAACATGCATATTTCTCATACATCATACCATCAAGGCATCAATAATCATCATCACATATATGCCACATCATATATCTCAACCATTCAACAACATCAACAATTCAATTCCTATCTTAGAGTCTCTAGCCTAAGTATTTCCTACCACATTACATATTAGATACGAGAAACCGAGACCATACCTTAGCCGATTTCCCAAGCTCAACCGGAGCACTTCCAAACCACTTATCCACAAGCTCTCAAGGTCTCAACACCTCCAAGAACAGATTTTTCACCACCAAATCCCTTTTTAAGCTTTTCAATATCACCAATCAAGCTCCAATATTCACACATACACAACCTATGCCATAATCATCATACCCATACACAATATCTCAACACCCAAACATCATAGAACAACAAATTACACTAGGGTTGAGAATCTTACCATATCCAAGGTTCAAGGAGACAAGATTAACCTTCTCCTTCAAGAGAGTTGGGTCCTATAACATCAAAGGGCCCAAAATCTCAACATTTTTGCTCATAAAACTCGAAAACAAGGCTAGAATTTCGAAGAGTAAAACGTGGCTTACCTCAAGATTAATTGTATGGGTTTTGTAGAGCTCTCCGCGGTGAATGCGTGGCAACAAACGGAGCGGCAATCGGAGCTCTAGATCAAAAGTTATGGTGGTTTGAAGATCAAGTGAGAGAAAGAACTTGAGAGAGTGTTCTTCCTCCCCTCTCTTCAATTTTCAGCGTGAGTTTGAGTGTTGTGAGGAGAGAGAGTGCTAAAAACTAGGGTTTTGGTTTAGTTATGTTGGGCCAAGGGTCCACTTTGGGTCCGGTTGGCCCGGTTTGGCCCGTTCGGTCCAATCTTGGTCCGAATTCTATAAAATTGGTACCGAAATTCTCGTCTCAATCTCCTCTATCACATTTAGCCATAAAAATCACATTTTGGGCTTTCTAGAATAAATTCTCATTTATGGGTTAATTATCCGTTAATTAACCGGGTTTTACTTTTGATACTAGTATCATCAATTCTGACTGGAGCCACTAGAAGCGTCAAATCTTCTCTTAACTGAACCGACTCAGGTTCTAACACATGGCTAGCATCAGGAGTGTACTTCCGAAGCTGTGACACGTGAAACACGTCGTGCAGGTTCGAAAGATGAGGTGGTAGAGCCATCCGATACGCCACCGGTCCAATCCTCTACAGGATCTGAAATGGACCAATGTATCGAGGATTCAACTTCTTTGCTTAATCACCCTACCTACTCCCGTAGTCGGAGTAACCTTAAGGAAAACATGGTCTCCTTCCTCAAATTCTAAGGGCTTTCGCCTCTGATCGGCGTAACTCTTTTGACGACTCTGCGCCGTAAGCATCCTATCTCAGATTTTCTTGACTTGTTCAGTGGTCTCAGTTATCATTTCCGACCCCAACAAGTCTTTCTCCCCAACTTCGTACCAACATAGCGGAGATTGACATTTCCTCCCATACAAGGCCTCATACGGAGCCATTCCGATGCTCGCATGATAACTATTATTGTATGCAAACTCCACCAATGGCATATACCGATCCCAACTCGCCGGTTGGTCCAAAACACAAGCTCTCAACATATCCTCTAGTGTTTGGATCGTCCTCTCGGATTGACCACCTGTTTGAGGATGGTAAGCCGTACTCAAGCTTAATCGGGTTCCAAAAGCTTTCTGAAATGCACCCGAAAATCTTGAAGTGAAACGAGGATCTCTATCAGAGATTATAGTAGTAGGTACACCATGAAGTCTCACAATCTCCTTTATGTATAACCGTGCTAGCTCCTCAAGGGTGTAAGCCATCCAAATGGGTAAAAAGTGAGCTGACTTCGTCAGTCAGTCCACAATCACCCATATAGCATCAAAACCAGCCCTAGTCCTTGGCAATCCTGACACAAAGTCTATTGCAATACTTTCCCACTTCCATTGTGGAATCTCTAAAGGTTGCAACATCCCGGCAGGTTTTTGATGTTCAATCTTTACCTTTTGACAAGTTAAGCACCTTGAAACATATTCCGCCATATCATTCTTCATTCCCGACTACCAAAACATCACCTTTAAATCATGGTACATCTTAGTACTTCCCGAGTGAATGGAGAATCCACTTTTGTGTGCCTCCTTTAAAATATCTTGCCTCAAAGTGCCAACATCTGGCACAATGATCCTACCCTTGAATCTCCATAACCCATCTTTTTCTTCCGACACTCTCCACTGTTTTCCTTGCTCAATAGCCGGTAACACCTTCCATAACGCTTCCTCATTTTGATGAGCCTTTAGGAGTTTGAACTTAAAGTCACTTGAGATTTCTAATCGGCTCAAACATAAGGTTCCGGATACTTCTCGAGCACCAATTTTTTTTTTACTCTCGAATCCCTTGAGCAACTTCTCCTCTTGAAGCATCATCCAAGCCGCATATAATGACTTCCGACTCAACACATCCGCCACTACGTTCGCCTTTCCTGGATGGTAATTCAACTCAAAGTCGTAGTCTTTCAATAATTCCATCCACCGTCTCTGCCTCATATTAAGCTCTTTCTGATCAAAGAGATATTTCAAACTCTTGTGATCGGAGAAAACTTGGAATTTAACCCCATAGAGATAATGCCTCCACACCTTCAAGGCAAACACAACCGCAGCGAGTTCCAAATCGTACGTAGGGTAATTAACTTCATGAGGTCTCAACTGTCGTGAGGCATACGCCACCACACTATGATGCTGCATCAGCATGCATCCTATACCCTTTAATGAGGCATCACAGTACACCTCAAATGACTCGTTTGGCTCAGGTAACACTAACACAGGTGCAGTGGTCAACTTTTTCTTCAATGTCTAAAAGCTCTCCTCGCATTCAGGAGTCCAAACAAACGGAGTGTCTTTGTGGGTTAACTTTGTCATTGGCCAAGCTATCTGTGAAAAACCCTTGATAAACCTTCGGTAATAGCCAGCTAAGCCCAGAAAACTCCTTATCTCCGTTACGGTGGTTGGTTGCTTCCAATCCATCACAGCCTCCACCTTAGTTGGATCTACGGCTATTCCCTCCTTACTCACCACGTGACCCAAAAACTTCACCTCACTCTTCCAAAACTCACACTTAGACAGTTTCGCATAGAGTTTCTTCTCTTTTAGAATCTGCAACACGATCCTCAAGTGTTCCGCATGCTCCTCCTCAGTCTTGGAATAGATCAGTATGTCATCAATGAAGACAACAACAAATTTATCCAGAAACGGACGGAAAACTCTGTTCATGTAATCCATGAATACTGCTGGAGTGTTCGTCAACCCAAAAGACATCACAGTGTACTTGTAATGACCATAACGAGTCCTAAAAGTAGTCTTAGGGATATCCTCACCTCTCACCCTTATCTGGTGATAACCGGATCACAAATCGATTTTGGAGAAAACTCCAGCTCCTTGCAACTGATCCATGAGATCATCAATTCTCGGTAATGGGTACTTATTCTTTATTGTAACCTTGTTCAGCTGCCTGTAATCCACACAGAGCCGTATACTCCCATCTTTCTTCTTTACCAGTAGCACTGGCGCACCCCACGGAGAGACACTTGGTCGTATAAAATTCTTTCCCAACAAATCCTCTGACTGAGACTTTAGCTCGTTCATCTCTAACGGTGACATCCTATAAGGAGCACTTGAGATTGGTCCCGCTCCAGGCACCAATTCAATAGCAAACTCAACCTCTCGGTTAGGTGGAAACTCATCAATATCATCGGGAAACACTTCCGGAAACTCACACACAACCAGAATCTGTTCCAACCTTTGATCATCACCCGAAACACCCGCGGTTAACAACAGGATACCCTGACATTCGATTCCAGAACAGTTCACCATCATCGAATTCAAGTAATAATTATTTACCACGACTGGTCTTTCTGTATCTTCCGGCATAAGGTACACCGACTTTGTAGAACAATCAAGCAGGACATGGTTCTTAGATAACCAGTCCAATCCCAAGATAAGATCAAGATCGATCATCAGTAAGCAGATTAAATTATGAACAAAATCACGCTACTTGAACCTAAAGGAAACTTCCGGGCATCCTAGCCTAGTCACGATGGCTTCATGGGTAGCATTATACACTCTTAGATCATAACCTAAGGTTACGATCTGCAATCCTAACTCATGGGCTTTCTCAAATGCAATGAATGAATGCGATGCTCCTGAATGAAATAAAGCATTTAAAGTTTGACCAGCCATTTCATAGTTACCTCGAATGAGTGTCTCAGATCCCACGACACCTATAGCTGAGGTGGTGAATATCCGACCAGTCTGTTGTGCTTTCCCATCACCTTGTTTCTGCTTCTCTGGATAGTTTGGGACCTTATGTCCCGCCTTACTACAGTAATAGCACAAACCCCATCCGGCCATACACGGGGCTCCCGGATGGTGACTTCCACACCTAGCACAAGCTTGCTCATTCTGTGGTTGCTTCCCAAACCTTTTCCCTTGGGAGTTGTTGTTGTTGGGCCTCCTGAAAGAACTTTCCTACTTGAAAGACGGACCTCTAGGTGCAAAGTTTTTCCCTCGGTTCTGTTGGAATAGTCCCTTGTGATTTCCTCTATCAGCAGCTGCCTTCTTCACACACTCTTCAGCAACCCTATAGTTGTTTACCATCACAGAGAAAGTTCTGACCTCTATTGGTCCCTAATCTTTATTTCTGTTGTTGTCATGATTGTTTATCCGTTGCCCAAGAGCTTCAGCAGTGGCTTGCATCGCAGTAGCCATGTTCTCCAACGCAGTCATAAAGTCACCGGGTTATTAGGGTTATTCTCCGATGCACGAACATTAGTACGACCTCTACCACGGCCTCTACCACGGCCTTTACCACGACCTCTACCGCGTCCACGAGGTGCCATCTAGTTCCTATACACACCAAACAATCGATATTAAGTTGATCAGTCTCAATATCGGAAGTTTAGTGCTTCAAGTCCCAAATGCATGCTCATGAACGTTTATGCCAATTATATCAAGCAGATATACTAATAGCACATAACACACACACAGAGAATGCACAGAAGCATAGTCAGTCCATCCCTCAGGCTCTACAGGAACGAACTGCTCTGATACCATAATGTAACACCCTACCATACAGAGTCTTATGCTTAAGTCATAATTCAGAGATGGCAAGGTATTACGACCTCTAAAATAAAAATTTAGTACGTATCGTAGTATGAATGATTGATTATAACTAGGAGCCTTTGTAGGAAAATGGGTAAATAAAAATCGCAACTCGAAAGCGCAACACTCCGATCAATAACGTAACGAACGAGGATAACCGACGCGAGATTATATATATACAAAGGAGGGTCAAAAACAGGAATATCAAGACTCAAAATCCAGCTGCGAAGATAACCGGTCCGAGCATAGCAGTATATACATATGATAAAATAAGGAAAACCCCGAAAAAAACCCAAAGGAACACAAATACATAAAACCTATTCTCCAAAATCTCCCATAAGATGAGTCATCACAGTTTATATTATTTAATGGAGATAAAAGTATCTAAGCAAAACATATAAACTAAACAGAGTCCCCAAGAACAAATGATCTTCGCTAAATCCAGAAGTCTCCAGCAGGCCTCAGTGGGAAACCTTACGTCCTGCATCTGAAAACCACAAAATCCGCATGGGTGAGAAGCAGAGGTCCCCAGCATGGTAACAGCTTCCACATATATAATATATAATAATAGAGGAAAGCCGAAGGCAATCCTAGAACTTCCTCCAGATAATATCAAAGCTTATAAACAAGCTAAACCATATAAGGATATTTGACTAAAGATTCTTCAGTCTAACTAATACTTCCCTTTCCAATTCCTTCAAACCTCCCAACCACCAGCAGCAGTATAGAATATAGCAAACACAGTTATATCAGACAAGAGATATACAAATAGGAACAAATAAGGCATTTAGACAAATAGCAAGTAATATGCAGTCAAATAGGCAATCTCAATCAATTCACATAGTATGCATATGATGAATGCCTGATCATAGTGGCTGATGATATCATCTGTCGGTTATAGAGCCAACCCGACAAGTCCTGGCAGTTAACCATTGGACTGTCCCTCTGTCGTGTCTCCCCAACTCGAGTTATACTCAATATAAACTTGATCATAATCATGCGGACATAATCATGGCTCCGCCGTAACACGGCAATAATCTAGCCATCCGGCTCACGGTTAAATCCATAACCAGCCACCCGGCTCACGGGTAAATCCATAACCAGCCGTTTCATTAACAATTATGGTCTTTCGACCCCTGGCATAACAAGCACTTCCACCACCATCCTCCGCCTCTCACATAATCATCTTTGATCCTCATTGATCATTCATTTTTTTCCTTGCTTCACTCGCAAGTTACCACATCCCCTAGCTCCTTTTCTAATTGCTAGGCATATCATAATGATTTAAGACATAAGTGGTGAGATCGGAGACTTAGAAGTATGAGATTTGGCTTTTAAAACTCAAAAATCAACTTTGGCATAAAAACAGGGCCACGCGTACGCGTCCTCCACGTGCACACGTGGATGGCCACAATGTTCATCGACGCATATGCGTCGCCTACGCATACGCGTGGGTGGAAAAACAGCAAAGGGACGTGCCCGTGTCAGCCACGCGTACGCGTAGTCAACGACGCGCACGCGTCAACCACGCGTACGCGTGGGTACTCTTGTGCCCCAGGCACAAAACTGGCATAACTCTGGCACAACTCTCTGGAAAATAGCTGGGCATTGGGTGCAGCCCATCGGCGCACCCGCGCACATCACGCGCACGCGTGGATGGCGCTTTCTGGAAGAACGGCGCGTACGCGCCAAGTGCGCCTACGCGCAGGGGGTCGTTCTGCTAAAAATTTTTCTAAGTTAAAAGCTGCAGAATTCACAGATTCAAACCCCAATCTTCCGACGGACATAACTTCCTCATTTTATATCGTTTTTCACCCGTTCTTCGAACGGCATGGACATCCCGGATTCAATTTCATTTCTAAATAGATTTGGCTTACCTCAAGATTAATTTTATAGGTTTTGTAGAGCTCTCCACGGTGAACGCGTGGCCATAAACGGAGCGGCAATCGGAGCTCTAGATCAAAAGTTATGGTGGTTTGAAGATCAAGTGAGAGAAAGAACTTGAGAGAGTGTTCTTCCTCCCCTCTCTTCAATTTTCAGCGTGAGTTTTAGTGTTGTGAGGAGAGAGAGTGCTGAAAACTAGGGTTTTAGTTTAGTTATGTTGGGCCAAGGGTCCACTTTGGGTCCGGTTGGCCCGGTTTGGCCCGTTCGGTCCAATCTTTGTCCGAATTCTATAAAATTGGTACCGAAATTCTCGTCTCAATCTCCTCTATCACATTTAGCCATAAAAATCACATTTTGGGCTTTCTAGAATAAATTCTCATTTATGGGTTAATTAGCCGTTAATTAACCGGGTTTTACAAACATCATTCTACGTGTGAGTGAATTCCACATCATCAATCTAGTATTAAGGCCTTCCTGGGAGAATCGTATACAAACATTGCCGTTGTCTGAAATAATAAAAGAATAGAAACCCAATCAGTTGATAGGAATGGGGACGTTCATATCCATTTGTTGGCCTTCATCTAACATTGCCTTCAGAAACAACCTACAACTTTCATCAGATAGAGGGTAGCCAACTCCGATAATGACACTTCTATCCCTATCTTTGTTTTGCTTGAAGTGTTGCTTAACAAATAGAACAGTGGATAGCTTAAATTTCTATTCTTTATTAGTTGTTCGAGATTGCCCCACTGTTTTTGCATCACACCTAACAAAGATCTTCCATAAAAGATCTTCATTGAGCTGTGGAATAGTTACGCTCCTGGGTGTTATATCACTCATTGCTTTTATACAAAACCAAAAGCTTCTAGTTAGGGAGGCTAATGAAAAAGAAGAAGTTTTTGTTTACCATTCTCCATTGTGTTTGTCTTGTGATATTTATAGAAGTTATTTTCTCCTGTGAAGACTACCCCTTAGTGTCATTATATATTATAAAGAACACCCTTTAATTTGTTTCTGCATTATTGTCTAGATTTTAAAAATTAATTTATTTTTGCCTTTCACAACATTTAAGATGGTAACTAATGAAAACATATACATAGGATGTTATGAATTGACTGCTCCTTTCATATCAATGGACAATGTGAGGTCACATAAATGGAGTTAGATACAAAGACTGATAAAATATTCCCTATTGATTGATTTTTTCACCCAACCTAAAGGAGTGACAATAGAATTGTCAGCTTTCAATTTTAGGAATTTTAATATTCATCATATATATATAACTAATATATAGCCTTTTAAAAACATTATTGAGATTGCTAACCCAAGAAATTAATAAATAATTAGTAAATAAATTAATTATTTTTCTAGCAAATTAGAAAATAGACTTTTATAGTTTAATGAGATAAAGAAAATTAAAATAAGAATTTTGACATTAATTTTAAAAAATTTAGCCCAAAATTTGATCGAACTGGCCGAACTAGGCCCAAACCAAACCCATGGGCCCAACCCACTCACATTATTAAAGTGAGTTCAGACCTCTCTTTCATTATTTGGCATGCAAAACGCGATGGAGCAGCCATGGGAGAGGAAGAACATGCAAAACCCTTGCTTTGATTTCAATTTGCCATAACTTTTGATTCGGAGCTCCGATTGACGAGCCGTCATTGGCCACATGTTCGCCTCAGAATCCTCTACAAAACCCATTCAACTATTTGGTAAGAAACTCGATTTTTCTTTCCTAAATTGTTTCATCTCAGTTTCAAAATTTGTTGAGATTAGGTGTTCAGAGTTTATTGAATTTTGGTGTTTATGAACAAATTAGCTTTATGGATTTGATGGGTTCTTTCCTAATTTTGCATTGGTAAGGTAAGGAACATTTAATCCTTTTTAAGTTATCTAATTAGTGAACCCTATGATAATTTTAGTGTTATTTTGTGAAATTAGTTTGGATTGTGTACTTTGGAAACAAATTGGTGTAGAGACTTGGTATTGGACTCTATGGAGCCGGAGACCCGTTTAGTGAGACTTTGGAACCTTGGGTGTCATAAAATGGGGACAAATTGTGACATTCCGAGTTTACGGAAAATCAGCCAAGGTATGGTTTTAGTTTCTCAGATACAATATATAATGTTTTGTGAAAACTTAGACTAGATGATCATAGGATAGGCTAGAATACATGATTGTATTAAAGGTTTAGTATTCTTGATGATGATTGTTGATTTGGTTTGAGCATGAATTGGTGAATATTGTTATATGATAAAAATAGGGTTCTATATGACAATTTTGATGCTAATGGATGAGGATTTGGAAAGTGAACTTATGAATGTTAATAAATTGATAAATGTTGGGTCGGAGGCCGTGAATTGGGACCAGAGGCCATGAAATTGGGCTGGAGGCCGGAAGAAGGAAAGAAAGGTGAATGATGCTTGTATAAGCGATGATATTGAATTTATAAGAGTGATGCTTGTATGAATGATGATTTATGTGTGGCTTGAGTTGAAGAGGGTTAAGAGAATTGACAATGAGAATTGATTATGAATGTTTTGGGACATGAATTGGATATTGAAATGTGACTTGGTAAGGTTAGATATTGTCAAAAAGGCTTAGAGTTTTAGTATTGTGATATGAAATTGATAAAATAGAGGTTTGATAAGCTTTGTGAAAATATGATTTTTAGCCAAACTTCGGTGAGCCATAACTTAGCTTTCGAACTTCCAAATTATTTCACTACCTATTTCATATGAAAATTAGGTCCGAGAAGTTTATACCGTTTGAAGAACGGATGAAAAGTATTTTAAAATGAGAAAGTTATGCGCATCGGAAGTTTGGAGTGTAAAATTGGAAATTTTGTAGTATAAGGCTTGCGTACACGACCACTTGTAGTGACGCGACCAACCCTTCTAGGTTGGGCATCTAGCATACGCGAGTAGGGTGCTTGTGTACGCGAGCATGGTAAAGTGAGTCCTTGTGTACGCAAGCAAGGTGCTTGCGTACGCGACGGCCCTGTTTTCAGCAAAAGTGAATTTTATGTTTTAAAACCTAATTTCGAACTTCTAAACCTCTATTTTTTACTTTTTTATCCCCTAGATCTTAATAGTATGTCTAGTAATATGATTAAGCTATGAGAAGGAAGGTTACTTGGAAGTGAAGGAAGGTCTAGAGTAACTGAATTGAGATATTAATGATGAGATTTGGGGATGACTGTGTGTGGCCGGAATGGTCGAGGTGTGTATGTGGCCGAAACGGTCAAGAAGGCAAGGTCTTGGGTGCGATCCCACTTGTGTGTTAACTTGAAATCTATTCAGATGGCAAGTTAAGGAAAGAGGATTCCCTCTCTTGTCATGATGTGGATGTGGGGAAGGTAGAAAGGCACTCTACTTCGTATTATTTTCCCACATTCTTCTCTAGTTGCAAGGTGGAAAGGCACGCTCTTTCGATGTGGAAAGGTACTCTCCTTCGTATCTCCTCCAGGAGAAGGTGGAAAGGCACACTTTTTTGATATATAAAGCACTCTTCTTCGTTTATGATCCTTCTAGAGATGCGCAACCTTGAGAGAAATGTCTAGGTTAGCTACCAGATGAGTCGGGTTCTGGCGATATAACAAATACGTGAGCTCATAGCCAGTAGAATAGATATTCATTATATGCATATGTGTGCTTTGTTTGATTGTGAATTAATTGGGAATTGCCTAAGTGGTTATAATATGCTATTTGTTGTATTTTCTATCTGTATTACTTGTATTCTACTTGTGTTTGTTATTGTCTACTTGTTTGCCTTTGTAATTTCACCGGAGATGGAGGAACGGAAGAAAAGCAGAGAGATTTAGGGTTCTAGTTAATTTTTAGTTAGATTTAAGGACTTGGTTAAGTTTAGAAAGTCTTAGAGAACCTCTCTGATTCATGGTTTCTGTTTTAGTTCTTTAAGTTTCACAATCTGAGTGTCGGCGTTCTAAGATTGCCTCTAGCATTCCCAAGACCTTATTTATTATACATGTGGGAACCTTAACCATACTGAGAACCCCCGATTCTCATCACATACAATATTACTGTTTTTCAGATGCAGGTTGAGAAGCACCACTCTTTATTCTAGAGACTCTAATGATGCGAAGAATTCTTGGGACTCAGGGGCGTATTTTGCTTATATTTATATATGCATATAACTTCTCCACCATGTACTTTATATTTGTCCCTCTTAGAGGTGCATGGAGAACTAGGGTTTCTCTGTATATCTTGGGTTATGGGTTTATATATATTTTGTATGTAAATATTCCCCGACCTGCCTTAGTTTCGCAAGCTGAGTTAGGAGCTTGTTATTTTGTATTCTTGACTCTCTGCCTTACTTTCTATATATCTATGTTTATGAACCTTAGTTTTCTTCGTACGCAAGTTTTCTATTTATGTGAAGACTACGACTTTTGTTTTAGACTTTCCTTCGAAGGCTCCTCGTTATACAATTCCTTTCAACTATTATTATATATAACTTTATGTTTAGAGGTCGTAATGTAAAACCCGGTTAATTAACGGCTAATTAACCCATAAATGAGAATTTATTCTGGAAAGCCTAAAATGTGATTTTTATGGCTAAATGTGATAGAGGAGATTGAGACGAGAATTTTGGTACCAATTTTATAGAATTCGGACCAAGATTGGACCGAACGGGCCAAACCGGGCCAATTGGACCCAAAGTGGGCCCTTGGCCCAACATAACTAAACCAAAACCCTAGTTTTCAGCACTCTCTCTCCTCATTTGTTACACACACAAGCTGAAATTAGAGAGAAAGAGAGGAAGAATACTCTCTCAAGTTCTCTCCCTTGGTTGATCTTCAAACCACCATAACTTTTGATCTAGAGCTCCGATTGCTGCTCCGTTTGCGGCCACGTGTTCACCGCGGAGAGCTCTACAAAACCCATACAACCAATCTTGAGGTAAGCCACGTGTTGCTGTTCGAAATCTCAGCCCTTATTTTCGAGTTTCATGGGTGAAATGTTGAGATTTTGGATTCTTTGATGTTATAGGACCCAACTCTCTTGAAGGAGAAGGTTAATCTTGTCTCCTTGGACCTTGGGTGTGTTAAGGTTCTTAACCCTAGTGTAATTTTGTTGTTTTATGATGTTTGGATTTTGAGATGTTGTGTATGGGTATGATGGTTGTGGCTTAGGTTGTGTATGTGTGGATATTGGAGCTTGATTGGTGATTTTGAAAAGCTTGGAAAGGGTTTGGTGGTGAAAAATCTGTTCTTGGAGGTACTGAGGCCTTGAGAGCTTGTGGATAAGTGATTTGGAAGTGCTCCGGTGGAGCTTGGAAAA
>NC_029776.3:33889722-33890940 GCF_000817695.3 Arachis duranensis | reverse complement strand
GCGCCGATGGTGCTGCACCCAATGCCCAGCCATTTTCCAGAGAGTTGTGCCAGAACTGTGCCAGCTTTGTGCCTGGGGCACGAGAGTATCCACGCGTACGCGTGGTTGACGCGTGCGCGTCGATTTGGCAAATTTTTAATCCACGCGTTAGTGTGCTTGACGCTTGCGCGTCGATGAAGTTTTGAGGCTATGTACGCGTGCGCGTGGAGTGCGCGTACGCGTGGCCCTGTTTGCATCCCAAAGTTGATTTTTGAGTTTTAAAAGCCAAATCTCATACTTCTAAGCCTCCGATCTCACCACTTATATCTTAAATCATTATGATATGCCTAGCTATTAGAAATGGGCCTTGCGAGTGAAGCAAGGAGAAGATGAATAATCAGTGAGGATCATTGATGATTATGTGAGATGTGGAGGATGGTGGTGGAAGTGCTTGTTATGCCATTGGCCGAAGGGCCGTAATTGTTTATGAATTGGCTGGTTCTGGATTGAACCGTGAGCCAGAATAGCTGTGTATGCTATGAATATTGGCTGGTTATGAATTTAACCGTGAGCCGGATGGCTGATATGGATGTTGATCCATGGATGAGAATTCATGCATGTTTATGCTGATCTATTGATAATTGTGATTTGCACTTCCACTATCTGAGATACGAGTTTCCCTGGGTAGTAGCAGTGGCTAGCCACCACGTGCTCCAGGTTGAGACTTGATACTCTGTTGACCCTATGTCATAAGTGTGGCCGGACATTGTGAAAGTTCCGTGCCCCCGTATATATTCACCAGTGAAGGTGATGGATATAGATCATGATTATGATCAAGTTTATGACGAGTATAACTCGAGTTGGGGATGCATAACAGAGGGACAGTCCAATGGTTAGCGACCAGGACTTGTCGGGTTGGCTCTATAACCGACAAGATGATATCATCAGCCACTAGGGACAGGCATTCATCATATGCATACTATATGAATTGTTTGAGATTGCCTATTTGACTGCATATTACTTGCTAATAGTCTAAATGCCTTATTTGTTCCTATTTGTATATTTCTTGTTTGATATAACTGTGTTTGCTACATTATACTCCTGCCGGTGGTTGGGAGGTAAGAAGGAATTGGAAAGGGAAGTATTAGTTAGACTGAAGAATCTTTAATCAGATGCCCTTTATGGTTTAGCTTGTTTATAAGCGTTGATATTATCTGGAGGAAGTTCTAGGATTGCCTT
>NC_029776.3:33886872-33888885 GCF_000817695.3 Arachis duranensis | reverse complement strand
GCCACTGCTGAGGCTCTTGGTCAACAGATGAACAACCATGGTAATGATGGAGGTGGAGTTCAGGGCCCGATGACACTGGCAAACTTTTTGAAGGTTAATCCACCTAAGTTCAAGGGAACTACTAGTCCGACTGAGGCTGATACATGGTTTCAGGCTATAGAGCGAGCACTGCAAGCACAAGTGGTATCTGAAGGGCAGCGTGTCGAGTTTGCTACCTATATGCTTGTTGGTGAAGCGTCGCATTGGTGGCAAGGTATCCGACGTCTTCTGCAGTAGGGTGATGACTATATCACTTGGAATGTTTTCCAAGAGGAGTTCTATAAGAAGTACTTTCCGACTTCTGCTAGGACGGCTAAGGAACTTGAATTGTTACAGCTGAAGCAGGGTACTACGTTCATATCAGAGTATACTGACAAGTTTGAGGAGCTGTTCAGGTTCTCTCGTATGTGCCAAGGGACTCCGGTGGAATATGAGGAATGGAAGTGTGTTAAGTATGAAGGAGGACTCCGGAGTGATATTTTCAGTTCAGTGGGACCAATGGAGATTAGGACCTTCTCCGAGTTGGTAAACAAGTGTAGGGTTGCTGAAGAGTGTGTGAAGAGGGCAACCGCTGAGAAAGGGAGTCAAAAGGGATCATTCCCACAGAACTGAAGGAAGAGTTTTGCACCTAGAGGTCCGTCTTTCAAGAGGGGAAGCTCTTTCAGAAGGCCCAACAACAACAACAATTTCCAAGGGAAGAGGTTTGGGAAGCAGCCTCAGAATGATCAAGCTTGTACTAGGTGTGGAGGTCACCATCCGGGAGCACCATGCAAGACCGGATGGGGTTTGTGCTACAATTGCGGAAAATCGGGGCATAAAGCCACAAGTTGTCCGGAGAGGCAGAAACAAGGTGCTGGGAAGGCACAACAGACTGGTTGGGTGTTCACCACTTCAGCTGTAGGAGCTGAGGGATCTGAGACACTCATTAGAGGTAACTGTGAAATAGCTGGTCAAACCTTAAATGCTTTATTTGATTCGGGAGCATCACATTCATTCATTGCATTTGAGAAAGCCCATGAGTTAGGACTGAAGATTGTAACTTTAGGTTATGATCTAAGGGTGTACAATGCTACCCATGAAGCCATGGTAACTAGGCTAGGATGCCCGGAAGTCACCTTTAGGTTCAAGCAGCGTGATTTTATTCATAATTTAATCTGCTTGCCGATGATCGGTCTTGATCTTATCTTGGGATTGGACTGGTTATCTAAGAACCACGTCCTGCTTGATTGTTCTACAAAGTCGGTGTACTTTATGCTGGAAGATACAGAAGGACCGGTCGTGGTAAATAATTATTACTTGAATTCGATGATGGTGAACTGTTCCAGAACCGAATGTCAAGGTATCCTGTTGTTAGCCGCGGGGGTTTCGGGTGATGATCAAAGGTTGGAACAGATTCCGGTGGTGTGTGAGTTTCCGGAAGTGTTTCCTGATGATATTGATGAGTTTCCACCTAACTGAGAGGTTGAGTTTGCTATTGAACTGGTGCCCGGAGCGGGACCAATCTCAAGTGCTCCTTACAGGATGTCACCGTTAGAGATGAACGAGCTAAAGTCTCAGTTAGAGGATCTGTTGGGAAAGAATTTTATACGTCCAAGTGTCTCTCCGTGGGGTGCTCCAGTGTTACTGGTGAAGAAGAAGGATGGGAGTATGCGGCTCTGTGTGGATTACAGGCAACTAAACAAGGTTACAATAAAGAATAAGTACCCATTGCCGAGAATCGATGATCTCATGGATCAGTTACAAGGAGCTGGAGTTTTCTCCAAGATCGACTTGCGATCCGGTTATCACCAGATAAGGGTGAGGGGTGAGGATATCCCTAAGACAACTTTTAGGACTCGTTATGGTCATTACGAGTACACTGTAATGTCTTTCGGGTTGACAAACGCTCCAACAGTGTTCATGGATTACATGAATAGAGTTTTCCGTCCGTTTTTGGATAAATTCGTTGTTGTCTTCATTGATGACATACTGATT
>NC_029776.3:33884451-33886057 GCF_000817695.3 Arachis duranensis | reverse complement strand
GATGGGTTATGGAGATTCAAGGGTAGAATCATTGTGCCGGATGTTGGCACTTTGAGGCAAGATATTTTAAAGGAGGCACACAAAAGCGGATTCTCCATTCACCCGGGAAGTACTAAGATGTACCATGATTTAAAGGCAATGTTCTGGTGGCCGGGAATGAAGAATGATGTGGCAGAATATGTCTCAAAGTGCTTAACTTGTCAAAAGGTAAAGATTGAACATCAAAGACCTTTCAGGATGTTGCAACCTTTAGAGATTCCACAATGGAAGTGGGAAAGTATTGCAATGGACTTTGTGTCGGGATTGCCAAGAACTAGGGCTGGTTTTGATGCTATTTGGGTGATTGTGGACCGACTGACGAAGTCAGCTCACTTTTTACCCATTCGTATGACTTACACCCTTGAGGAGCTAGCACGGTTATACATAAAGGAGATTGTGAGACTTCATGGTGTACCTGCTACTATAATCTCTGATAGAGATCCTCGTTTCACTTCAAGGTTTTGGGGTGCAATTCAGAAAGCTTTTGGAACCCGATTAAACTTGAGCACGGCTTACCATCCTCAAACAGATGGTCAATCTGAGAGGACGATCCAAACACTGGAGGATATGTTGAGAGCTTGTGTTTTGGACCAACCGGCGAGTTGGGATCGGTATATGCCATTAGTGGAGTTTGCATACAATAAAAGTTATCATGCGAGCATCGGAATGGCTCTGTATGAGGCCTTGTATGGGAGGAAATGTCAATCTCCACTATGTTGGTATGAAGCTGGAGAGAAAAGCTTGTTGGGGCCGGAAATGATAGCTGAGACTACTGAACAAGTCAAGAAAATCCGTGATAGGATGCTTACGGCGCAGAGTCGTCAAAAGAGTTACACCGATCAGAGGCGAAAGCCCATAGAGTTTGAGGAAGGAGACCATGTTCTCCTTAAGGTTACTCCGACTACGGGAGTAGGTAGGGCAATTAAGGCAAAGAAGTTGAATCCTCGATACATTGGTCCATTTCAAATCCTGGAGAGGATTGGACCGGTGGCGTATTGGATGGCTCTACCACCTCATCTTTCGAACCTGCACGACGTGTTTCACGTGTCGCAGCTTCGGAAGTACACCCCTGATGCTAGCCATGTGTTGGAACTTGAGTCGGTTCAGTTGAGGGAAGATTTGACGCTTCCAGTGGCTCCAGTCAGAATTGATGATACTAGTATCAAACGGTTGCGTGGAAAAGAGATTTCATTAGTCAAAGTGCAATGGAGTCGAGGCGGTGTTGAGGAACACACTTGGGAACTTGAGTCGGAGATGCGAACGGATTACCCGCATTTATTCTCAGGTAATTGCATTTGAATTTTGTGGGTAAAATTCCCAATTTGGTGGGTAGAATGTAAAACCCGGTTAATTAACGGCTAATTAACCCATAAATGAGAATTTATTCTGGAAAGCCTAAAATGTGATTTTTATGGCTAAATGTGATAGAGGAGATTGAGACGAGAATTTTGGTACCAATTTTATAGAATTCGGACCAAGATTGGACCGAACGGGCCAAACCGGGCCAATTGGACCCAAAGTGGGCCCTTGGCCCAACATAACTTAACCAAAACCCTAGTTTTCAGCA
>NC_029776.3:33835063-33884262 GCF_000817695.3 Arachis duranensis | reverse complement strand
CGGCCACGCGTTCACCGCGGAGAGCTCTACAAAACCCATACAACCAATCTTGAGGTAAGCCACGTGTTTCTGTTCGAAATCTCAGCCCTTATTTTCGAGTTTCATGGGTGAAATGTTGAGATTTTGGATTCTTTGATGTTATAGGACCCAACTCTCTTGAAGGAGAAGGTTAATCTTGTCTCCTTGGACCTTGGGTGTGGTAAGGTTCTTAACCCTAGTGTAATTTTATTGTTTTATGATGTTTGGGTTTTGAGATGTTGTGTATCGGTATGATGGTTGTGGCTTAGGTTGTGTGTGTGTGGATATTGGAGCTTGATTGGTGATTTTGAAAAGCTTGGAAAGGGCTTGGTGGTGAAAAATCTGTTCTTGGAGGTATTGAGGCCTTGAGAGCTTGTGGACAAGTGGTTTGGAAGTGCTCCGGGTGAGCTTGGGAAAATCGGCTAAGGTATGGTTTCGGTTTCCTGTATCTAATATGTAATGTGGTAGGAAATACTTAGGCTAGAGGCCCTAAGATAGGCATTGAATGGTTGATGTTGTTGAATGATTGAGATATATGATGTGGTCATATATGTATATATGTGATGATGATTAATGATGCCTTGATGGTATGATGTATGAGAAATATGCATGTTGTGATATATGCTTGATGATTGGTTATGGTTGAATTGTGGGTTGAACCATGTTGATGGTGAGTATGATGTTGATTGTGTACAATAATGATTTATTGGAATTGGTGTTGTTGAGAATTGGCATGAGGGATAGTATATGATATGTCAATATGTTTGAGTTTGAGCCACTTGTGTGAAGTGGGTTAAAATGATGAGATAGTGATTTTGTAAATTGTGGTGATGTGTCAATGTGTGAGTTGAGGAGGCTTGATGTGGAATTTGATATATTTAGATTGATTTCAAAGAAAAGGGATGAAAATGGCATGTCTTGATTGATTTTGAAAAGAGTTGGAAATGGTTTAGCAGAATGACCCCTTGCGCATGGGCGCACCTGGCGCGTACGCGCCGATCTTCCAGAAAGCGTCACCCACGTAAGTGCGTGATGTGCGCGGGCGCGCCGATGGTGCTGCACCCAATGCCCAGCCATTTTCCAGAGAGTCATGCCAGAACTGTGCCAGTGTTGTGCCTGGGGCACGAGAACACCCACGCGTACGCGTGGTTGACGCGTACGCGTCGATTGGCAAATTTTTAATCCACGCGTTAGCGTGCTTGACGCTTGCGCGTCGATGAAGTTTTGAGGCTATGTACGCGTGCGCGTGGGGTGCGCGTACGCGTGGCCCTGTTTGCATCCCAAAGTTGATTTTTGAGTTTTAAAAGCCAAATCTCATACTTCTAAGCCTCCGATCTCACCACTTATATCTTAAATCATTATGATATGCTTAGCTATTAGAAATGGGCTAGTGAATGAGGTAACTTGTGAGTGAAGCAAGGGGAAGATGAATAATCAGTGAGGATCATTGATGATTATGTGAGATGTGGAGGATGGTGGTGGAAGTGCTTGTTATGCCATTAGCCGAAGGGCCGTAATTTCTGCTGACCCTACGTCATAACAGGTGACCGGACACTTGTAAATTTCCAGGAAGGTTAACCCCATTGATTAAAATTTTATATATATATGAATTATGAATGAGAAGAGAAAAAGCTATGCATAGACTCATGGAATGCGCGATGGAGGACAGTCCAGGGTTTAGCAGCCGGACTTGTCGGGTTGGCTTTATAACCGACAGATGAGACTCATCAGCCATAGGACAAGCATGCAACATATGCATATTGTTTGAATTTCTTGCTTGTGCATTAATTGAGATTGCCTAAGTGATCATAATATGCTATTTGTTATATTTACTATCTGTATTACTTGTAATCTACCTGTGGTTGCCATTGTCTGCTTGTTTGTCTTTGTAATTTCACCGGAGATGGAGGAACGGAAGAAAAGCAGAGAGATTTAGGGTTCTAGTTAAGTTTTAGTTAGATTTAAGGACTTGGTTAAGTTTAGAAAGTCTTAGAGAACCTCTCTGATTCATGGTTTCTGTTTTAGTTCTTTAAGTTTCACAATCTGAGTGTCGGCGTTCTAAGATTGCCTCTAGCATTCCCAAGACCTTATTTATTATACATGTGGGAACCTTAACCATACTAAGAACCCCTGATTCTCATCACATTCAATATTATTGTTTTTCAGATGCAGGTTGAGAAGAACCACTCTGTATTCTAGAGACTCTGATGATGCAAAGAATTCTTGGGACTCAGGGGCGTATTTTGCTTATATTTATATATGCATATAACTTCTCCACCATGTACTTTATGTTTGTCCCTCTTAGAGGTGCATGGAGAACTAGGGTTTCTCTGTATATCTTGGGTTATGGGTTTATATATATTTTGTATGTAAATATTCCCCGACCTGCCTTAGTTTCGCAAGCTGAGTTAGGAGCTTGTTATTCTGTATTCTTGACTTTCTGCCTTACTTTCTATATATCTATGTTTATGAACCTTAGTTTTCTTCGTACGCAAGTTTTCTATTTATGTGAAGACTACGACTTTTATTTAGACTTTTCTTCGAAGGCTCCTCGTTATATAATTCCTTTCAACTATTATAATATATAACTTTATGTTTAGAGGTCGTAATACCTTGCCACCTCTGTTTTATGACTTAAGCATAAGAATTTGTGTGGTAGGGTGTTACATTATGGTATTAGAGTAGTTCGTTCCCATAGATCCTGGAAAATGGACTTACTATGCTTCTGATTATACTCTTGGCTGTTTGTACATGCTATTTAGGATGTCTGCTTGACATATATACCATAAATATTCATGAACGTACTTTTAGATATTCGAAGCACTAGACTTTAGATTTTAAGACTGATCACCTTAATATCAATTATTCAGTGTGGACAAGACGCAAATGGCATCTCATGGGCGCGAGTAAGGTAATACAGCTGGGGTGAAGGCCAATAACATTTAGTTAGAAAGATGGAGAGATTCAAGGAGTGTTCGGGCCAAGTAAGTGAATGATTAAGAAACTTTGTGGCTTATAATTAGAGTAACGCTCCGAAAGCACAGTTTTGGTGACTCTAGAGAAGTGATGATGAGGGGATGAAGTCGTGAGATATGAACATGATTCGAGGATTAACACAGGATCGAGGAATGCAGAGTGAGAATGTGTGCTTAGGTTATAACAGATTAACTCAGTATAAGATATTAATGAATTGTTTAGTGAGTGAGATAGCTTAGAAAGAATTGAGATTAATTTCATTTAGAAAGAACCCTTGAAGGTTAAGGAAGTTGTACTCGTTAAGAGAGTTAAACAAAGCTAAGAATGAGACATACG
This sequence comes from Arachis duranensis, assembly GCF_000817695.3. Lineage (NCBI taxonomy): Eukaryota > Viridiplantae > Streptophyta > Magnoliopsida > Fabales > Fabaceae > Arachis > Arachis duranensis. The sequence goes on along the minus strand of NC_029776.3, from coordinate 33,880,932 downwards.
TGTTTAGCTTAGGCTCGAATTAGGAATAGGATATTACATTGGCGTCCGAGAATAGTAAAATGAATGGTAAGAAGTCGGTTGAATCTGAGGGGGAACATATGATGATTTGATAGCAAATTTTTTAGGATGAAAATTTCTGTTACGGGGGTTGGATGTAAAATCCGAAAAATTAGTAAATCATTAGAAAATAAATTAATTATTTTTCTACAAAATTAGAAAATGGACTGTTATAGTTTAATGAGATAGAAAAAATTAAAATAAGAATTTTGACATAAATTTTAAAAAATTTGGCCCACGATTGGACCGAACAGGCCGAACCGGTCGAATTGGGCCCAAACAGAACCCGTGGGCCCAACCCACTAACTTTTTTAAAGTGAGTTCAGACCTCTCTTTCTCTATTTGGCATGCTGAACACGATGGAGAAGCCATGGGAGAGGAAGAACATGCAAAACCCTTGCTTTGATTTCAATTTGTCATAACTTTTGATCCAGAGCTCCGATTGACGAGTCGTTAGCAGCCATGCATTCGTCTCGGAATTCTCCACAAAACACATTCAACTATTTGGTAAGAAACTTCATTTTTATTACCCAAATATTCTCATCTCAGTTTCAAAATTTGTTGAGATTAGGTGTTGAGAGTTTATTGAATTTTGGTGTTTAGGAGCAAATTAGCTTTGTGGATTTGCTGGGTTCTGTCCCAATTTCGCATTGGTAAGGTGAAAAATCCTTTTCAAGTTATCTAATTAGTGAACTCTATACTAATTTTAGTGTTATTTTGTGAAATTAGTTTGGATTGTGCACTTTGAAAACAAATTGGTGGTGTTAAAGACTTGGTATTGGACTCCGGAGACCCATTTGGTGAGACTTTAGAACCTTGGGTGTCATGGAACGGTGACAAATTGTGACATTCCGGGTTTTACGGGAAATCGGCCAAGGTATGATTTTGGTTTCTCGTATATAATATATATATATAATATATAATATTTTATGAAAACATAGACTAGATGACCATAGGATAGGTAGGAATGCATGATTGTATTAAAGGTTTAGTATTCTTGATGATGATTGTTGATTTGGTTTGAGCATGAATTGGTGAATATTGTTATATGATAAAAATAGGGTTCTATATGACAATTTTGATGCTAATGGATGAGGATTTTGAAAGTGAACTTATGAATGTTAATAAATTGATAAATGTTGGGCCGGAGGCCGTGAATTGGGACCGGAGGCCATGAAATTGGGCCGGAGGCCGGAAGAAGGAAAGAAAGGTGAATGATGCTTGTATAAGCGATGATATTGAATTTATAAGAGTGATGCTTGTATGAATGATGATTTATGTGTGGCTTGAGTTGAAGAGGGTTAAGAGAATTGACAATGAGAATTGATTAGGGATGTTTTGGGACATGAATTGGATATTGAAATGTGACTTGGTAAGGTTAGATATTGTCAAAAAGGCTTAGAGTTTTAGTATTGTGATATGAAATTGGTAAAAATAGAGGTTTGATAAGCTTTGTGAAAATCTGATTTTTAGCCAAACTTCAGTGAGCCATAACTTAGCTTTCGAACTCCCAAATTATTTCAAACCTATTTCATATGAAAATTAGGTCTGAGAAGTTTATACCGTTTGAAGAACGGATGAAAAGTATTTTAAAATGAGAAAGTTATGTGCATCGGAAGTTTGGAGTGTAAAACTGGAAATTTTGTAGTATAAGGCTTGCGTACACGACCACTTGTAGTGACGCGACCAACCTTTCTAGGTTGGGCATCTAGCATACGTGAGCAGGGTGCTTGTGTACGCGAGCATGGTAAAGTGAGTCCTTGTGTACGCGAGCAAGGTGATTGCGTACGCGATGGCCCTGTTTTCAGCAAAAATGAATTTTATGTTTTAAAACCTAATTTCGAACTTCTAAACCTCTATTTTTTACTTTTTTATCCCCTAGATCTTAATAGTATGTCTAGTAATATGATTAAGCTATGAGAAGGAAGGTTACTTGGAAGTGAAGGAAGGTCTAGAGTAACTAAATTGAGATATTAATGATGAGATTTGGGGATGACTGTGTGTGGCCGGAATGGTCGAGGTGTGTATGTGGCCGAAACGGTCAAGAAGGCAAGGTCTGGGTGCGATCCCGCTTGTGTGTTAACTTGAAATCTATTCGGATGGCAAGTTGAGGAAAGAGGATTCCCTCTCTTGTCGTGATGTGGATGTGGGGAAGGTGGAAAGGCACTCTCTTTCGTATTGTTTCCCCACATTTTTCTCTGGTTGCAAGGTGGAAAAGCATGCTCTTTCGATGTGGAAAGGTACTCTCCTTCGTATCTCCTCCAGGAGAAGGTGGAAAGGCACACTCCTTTGATGTAGAAAAGCACTCTTCTTCGTGTATGATCCTTCTAGAGATGCACAACCTTGAGAGAAATGTCTAGGTTAGCTACCAGATGAGTCGGGTTCTGGCAATATAACCAATACGTGAACTCATGGCCAGTAGGATAGATATTCATTATATGCATATGTGTGCTTTGTTTGATTGTGAATTAATTGGGAATTGCCTAAGTGGTTATAATATGCTATTTGTTGTATTTGCTATCTGTATTACTTGTATTCTACTTGTGTTTGTTATTGTCTACTTGTATGCCTTGTAATTTCACCGGAGATGGAGGAACGAAAGAAAGGCAGAGAGATTTAGGGTTCTAGTTAAGTTTTAGTTAGATTTAAGGACTTGGTTAAGTTTAGAAAGTCTTAGAGAAACTCTCTGATTTATGGTTTCTGTTTTAGTTCTTTAAGTTTCACAATCTGAGTGTCGGCATTCTAGGATTGCCTCTAGCATTCCCAGGACCTTATTTATTATACATGTGGGAACCTTAACCATACTAAGAACCCCTGATTCTCATCACATTCAATATTATTGTTTTTCAGATGCAGGTTGAGAAGAACCACTCTGTATTCTAGAGACTCTGATGATGCAAAGAATTCTTGGGACTCAGGGGCGTATTTTGCTTATATTTATATATGCATATAACTTCTCCACCATGTACTTTATGTTTGTCCCTCTTAGAGGTGCATGGAGAACTAGGGTTTCTCTGTATATCTTGGGTTATGGGTTTATATATATTTTGTATGTAAATATTCCCCGACCTGCCTTAGTTTCGCAAGCTGAGTTAGGAGCTTGTTATTCTGTATTCTTGACTTTCTGCCTTACTTTCTATATATCTATGTTTATGAACCTTAGTTTTCTTCGTACGCAAGTTTTCTATTTATGTGAAGACTACGACTTTTATTTAGACTTTTCTTCGAAGGCTCCTCGTTATATAATTCCTTTCAACTATTATAATATATAACTTTATGTTTAGAGGTCGTAATACCTTGTCACCTTTGTTTTATGACTTAAGCATAAGAATTTGTGTGGTAGGGTGTTACATTATGGTATTAGAGCAGTTCGTTCCCATAGAACCTGGAGAATGGACTGACTATGCTTCTGAGCATACTCTGGCTGTCTGTACATGCTATTTAGGATATCTGCTTGACATATATACCATAAATATTCATGAATATACTTTTGGATATTCGAAGCACTAGACTTTAGATTTTAAGACTGATCACCTTAATATCAATTATTCAGTGTGGACAAGACGCAAATGGCATCTCATGGGCGCGAGTAAGGTAATACAGCTGGGGTGAAGGCCAATAACATTTAGTTAGAAAGATGGAGAGATTCAAGGAGTGTTCGGGCCAAGTAAGTGAATGATTAAGAAACTTTGTGGCTTATAATTAGAGTAACGCTCCGAAAGCACAGTTTTGGTGACTCTAGAGAAGTGATGATGAGGGGATGAAGTCGTGAGATATGAACATGATTCGAGGATTAACACAGGATCGAGGAATGCAGAGTGAGAATGTGTGCTTAGGTTATAACAGATTAACTCAGTATAAGATATTAATGAATTGTTTAGTGAATGAGATAGCTTAGAAAGAATTGAGATTAATTTCATTTAGAAAGAACCCTTGAAGGGTAAGGAAGTTGTACTCGTTAAGAGAGTTAAACGAAACTAAGAATGAGACATACGAGTTTAGCTTAGGCTCGAATTAGGAATAGGATATTACATTGGTGTCCGAGAATAGTTAAATGAATGGTAAGAAGTCGGTTGAATCTGAGGGGGAACATATGATGATTTGATAGGAAATTTTTTAGGATGAAAATTTCTGTTAGGGGGTTGGATGTAAAATCCGAGAAATTAGTAAATAATTATCAAATAAATTAATTATTTTTCTAGCAAATTAGAAAATGGACTTTATAGTTTAATGAGATAGAAAAAATTAAAATAAGAATTTTGACACAAATTTTAAAAAATTTGGCCCACGATTGGACCGAACAGGCCGAACCGGTCGAATTGGGCCCAAACAGAACCCGTGGGCCCAACCCACTAACTTTATTAAAGTGAGTTCAGACCTCTCTTTCTCTATTTGGCATGCTGAACACGATGGAGAAGCCATGGGAGAGGAAGAACATGCAAAACCCTTGCTTTGATTTCAATTTGTCATAACTTTTGATCCAGAGCTCCGATTGACGAGTCGTTAGCAGCCATGCATTCGTCTCAGAATTCTCCACAAAACACATTCAACTATTTGGTAAGAAACTTCATTTTTATTACCCAAATATTCTCATCTCAGTTTCAAAATTTGTTGAGATTAGGTGTTGAGAGTTTATTGAATTTTGGTGTTTAGGAGCAAATTAGCTTTGTGGATTTGCTGGGTTCTGTCCCAATTTCGCATTGGTAAGGTGAAAAATCCTTTTCAAGTTATCTAATTAGTGAACTCTATACTAATTTTAGTGTTATTTTGTGAAATTAGTTTGGATTGTGCACTTTGAAAACAAATTGGTGGTGTTAGAGACTTGGTATTGGACTCCGGAGACCCATTTGGTGAGACTTTGGAACCTTGGGTGTCATGGAACGGTGACAAATTGTGACATTCCGGGTTTTACGGGAAATCGGCCAAGGTATGATTTTGGTTTCTCGTATATAATATATAATATTTTGTGAAAACTTAGACTAGATGACCATAGGATAGGTAGGAATGCATGATTGTATTAAAGGTTTAGTATTCTTGATGATGATTGTTGATTTGGTTTGAGCATGAATTGGTGAATATTGTTATATGATAAAAATAGGGTTCTATATGACAATTTTGATGCTAATGGATGAGGATTTTGAACGTGAACTTATGAATGTTAATAAATTGATAAATGTTGGGCCGGAGGCCGTGAATTGGGGTCGGAGGCCGGAAGAAGATAAGAAAGGTGAATGATGCTTGTATAAGCGATGATAATGATGATATTGAATTTATAAGAGTGATGCTTGTATGAATGATGATTTATACGTGGCTTGAGCTGAAGAGGGTTAAGAGAGTTAACAATGAGAATTGATTAAGGATGTTTTGGGACATGAACTGAATATTGAAATGTGACTTGGTAAGGTTAGATATTGTCAAAAAAGCTTAGAGTTTTAGTATTGAGATATGAGATTTGTGAAAATAGAGGTTTGATAAGCTTTGTGAAAATCTGATTTTTGGCCAAACTTCAGTGAGCCATAACTTGACTTCCGGACCTCCAAATTATTTCAAACCTCTTCATATGAAAATTGAGTCCGTGAAGTTTATGCCATTCAAAGAACAGATGAAAATATTTTAAAATGACAAAGTTATATACGTCGAAAGTTTGGAGTGCGAAATTGGAAATTCTGTAGCATAAGGCTTGCGTACGCGACCGCCTGTACGCAACGCGACCAACCCTTCTGGGCTAGGCATCTAGCATACGCGAGAAAGATGTTTGTGTACGCGAGCATGGTAATCTGAGTCCTTGCGTAAGCGACAGCCCTGTTTTAAGCAAAAATGAATTTTATGTTTTAAAATCTAATTTCGAACCTCTAAACCTCTATTTTTACTCTTTTAGCCCCTAGATATAAATAGTATGTCTAGTAATGAGATTAATCTATCAACTATGAGAAGGAAGGTTACTTGAAAGTGAAGGAAAGTCTAGGGTAATTGAATTGAGATATTAATGATGACATTTGGGGATGGCTCTGTGTGGCCGGAATGGTCGAGGTGTGTGTATGGCCAAAATGGTCGAGAAGGCACACTCCTTCAATGTGAAAAGGCACTCTCCTTTGTTTATGATCCTCCTGGAGATGCGCAACCTAGAGACAGAAGTCTAAGTTAACTACCAAATGTGTCGGGTTCTGGCGATATAATCAACACGTGAGTTCACGGCTAGTAGGATAGACATTCATCATATGCATATGTGTGCTTTGTTTGATTGTGCATTAATTGGGAATTAACTAAGTGGTTATAATATGCTATTTGTTATATTTGCTATCTGTATTACTTGTATTCTACTTGTGTTTGTCATTGTCTGCTTGTTTGTCTTTGTAATTTCACCGGAGATGGAGGAATGGAGGAAAGATAGAGAGATTTAGGGTTCTAGTTAAGTTTTAGTTAAATGTAAGGATTTGGTTAAGTTTAGAAAGTCTTAGAGAACCTCCCTGATTCATGGTTTTTGTTTTAGTTCTTTAAGTTTCACAATCTGAGTGTCGGCATTCTAGGATTGCCTCTAGTATTCCCAGGACCTTATTTATTATATATGTGGGCACCTTAACCATATTGAGAACCTCCAGATCTCATCCCATACAATATTGTTGTTTTTCAGATGTAGGTTGAGAAGCACCACTCTGTATTCTGGAGACTCTGATGAAGCGAAGAACGCTTGGGATTCAAGGGCGTATTTTGCTTATATTTATATATGTATATAACTTCTCCACCTTGTACTTTATGTTTGTCCCTCTTAGAGGTGCATGGAGAACTAGGGTTTCTCTGTATATCTTGGGTTATAGGTTTTATATATATTTTGTATGTAAATATTCCCTGGCCAGCCTTAGCTTCGCAGGCTGAGTTAGGAGCTTGTTATTTTGTATCCTTGACTCTCTGCTCTTACTTTCTATATATCTATGTTTATGAACCTTAGTTTTCTTCGTACGTAAGTTTTCTATTTACGTGAGCGCTATGACTTTTGTTTTACACTTTTCTTCGAAGGCTCCTCGTTATACAATTCCTTTCAAGTATTATTATATATAATTTTACGTTTAGAGGTCGTAATACCTTGCTACCTCCGTTTTATGACTGAAGCATAAGACTTTGTGTGGTAGGGTGTTCCGTTTTGAGTTACAATTGAATTTACATGATGGATTTGCTCTAGAATTCCAATAAATGGATGACTATTCTCACAAAAGAATACTTTCTTTGTTAAAACTTATTGGACTTGTTCTCTTATTTCAATATGTCAAAAAGGTCATTTCTATTTTTTAATGCTCTAGCCCACTACCTTACAAAATATGGATCCATCTATCTCCCTTATCCAATAGCCGTCAAAGAAAGGAAGACCCCATCTAGACATCTATTGATGTGGTATTATATTAAATGATAGGTCGATTCTAACAAAATTTGGAAGCGCATGCAAAAGTGTCAGCTATTAATGGGATGAGAATAATTTTATGTTATATTCCACGTTGAATGAGATTAATATAACATTATATAAAAATACAAAATTTTCAATACTTGTTTTTTTATTTTTTTTTTAAGAAAGAATTTTTCCTATATAAATTAATATGTCAGCTATTAATGGGATGCCTGGTACTATCTCTTATTCACACAATAATACTTGTTTTTTTCATAGTTATCAGTAAAGGATTTTGTTATGTATATATTAATTCTTTCTATTAAATAGTATTGTCATTCTAAGCTTTTTATATAGACATGTATGCACCATATATCATTTGACCAGATTAGTATAACTACTGGGTGAAGTTTGTATCTCTTAAAACTTAAATTTGACATACTGGTAATGTGTAATCTTGACACATCAGTGAATTTTCATCATATTGGCTTGGTCCACTGCTTTAATCCATGTATCTTGCAAAAATCAAATATCTTTCAAGATACGAAAAGATATCATGATCAAGTTGACCTTACTGTTTCAAACATTGAGGTAAGCTTTTCCAAGTTTGAGCAAACCTCGATCCTACACATCAAAAAATATGAAGACTAAGTTTCACATAAAGCGAATTATATTTTTTTTATTTGTTACTGTGTCTGAATTAGTTTTATAAATTTAATTTGCCACCATCTTGAATAGATTTTGTCCCGTAATATTGAAACAGATATGCTTCATGTGTGATTCATTTTTTTATGCTATCAAGTTTACAGCTTTCTGCTGAATTAGTCAATTACATGTTTTGCTTTAAACTGATTGTCTTTGCAGTGGATGTGATTTCTATTTGTTTATTTTTTCCAACATACTAGTGAGACTTGCTTTGTTTAAGAAAGAGTCAAACCTGTAATTAAAAAAGTATGAAAGTCCAATTTTTATATTTAACGAAGTTTAAATTTTATTTGTCATTATCTCTGGCTAATTTTCATTAAATAAATATCCTACTCTCATGAATAAGTATTGCCTCTTTTATTGAATCACATATACCCATCAGCCCAACACTTTATAGCTTTCTACTTGTTGAGTTCTACATTTGTTACTAAAAAGTAATCATAGTTTTTTATGTAGTGAGCTTCTATTTTATTTTTGTTTAAACAAATAACTCTAATTTCTGAAAATAAATATTTTAAGCAATTTTGTTTTCAACTTTCTGCTGAATTGGCTAATTACATGTTATGCTTTAAGCTAATTACCTTTTCAGTTGTGTTGGGTTTATTTTTATTGTTTGCAAAATAAATTTATAATTTCTTATATGTGAAAATGAAATGATATACATCCACTTTTTTTAAACAATTAGTACATATTCTATAGAAATATAAATTAATGTTTCTGAGCATTAATTTAATCTATTTTCTACTTGAGCTAAACTTCATCGTTTCGTTGGGATTATGACCAACCATGTACCTTATGCTAAGAGTTTCATTTAAAATGTTTTTATCTAAATAATTGTTGGAAATATTCTTTCTTTTACTCTCCTAATGCTTGTTCTCGTATTCTCTAGTTTTTACACTGAAAACTGTGTTTATTCCGTAGGATATAAATAACAAATATCATTAAAATCTTTTAGTGGATGTGATTTTTGATTTGTTTACTTTTTCTAATATACTATGGAGACTTGCTTTGTTTAAGCAAAAGTCAAATCTGCAATTGAAAAAGTATAAAAGTTCAATTTTTACATTTAACCAAATTTAAATTTATTTGTCATTATATCTGACTTATTCTCATTAAATAAATAATCTACTCTCATGAATAGGTATTGCCATTATTTATTGAATTTCATATACCCGTCAGTTCAGCACTTTTTAGCTTTATGCTTTTCGAGTTACTAAAAGGTAATCATTATTTTTTATGCGGTGAGCTTCTAATTTATTTTTATTGAAGCAAACAGTTTCAATTTCTAAAAAGTATTATTTTAACCAATTTTTATTATAACAACATACAGAACAAATATCAATGATCAAGTGACTAACTATTAAAACACCAAGTTTTGCTAGTTTAGATATATATCTTGGTTAAAAAAATGCTAAATTGAAATACTTGTCCAATTAAAATAGATTTTACAAAATTATTTATAGCACAATTAATTTCTATTGGACGAAACAGTTAATTTTAACATGTGTGATGCAGTATCAGCTAAAAAACATTTTTATACTGATATTTTAGTAAATTCTCTTAATATAAGACTTTGCTCCTCAAGATAACCATTTTTTGACTGTTAATCAAATAATTCGTAACGCAAACATGGTGTTCGTGTTAAGAATTCTTGATTATTTCATTTTTCTTATATACACAGAGTTAACAACACAACTACCAATATTAAAATTTTTGTATAAATTATGTCGTGTATGCTAAAATCATGGGTCTATGCTATGCACCTTCACAATTACTGTAAGTTTCATTTGGTGGTGCTATCCAAAAGTGTTATCTATTCTCATTTTGATATAACTTAGAGAGCATTTAGTATGCAAATTATTCCATATAGTTTTGGTATTTTGTAAATTAATTATGTATATCTTTCTACAATAGACTTCATGTCAAAAATCTCAATAAAAGGGCTTAGATACATAAATTGTTTGGATAATATCTATAAGAGAATTTATTATGAAACTTCTCCCATCCATTTCACATATATTTTTAATTTTATATCAATTTATCCAGCAGACTTCATATAGAATTTTCAAAATATCTAAACTTAAATACTAGCAAGATCTTTATCACTATTTAGATAGTATTCATCCATTTCACATAAAACCTAAATTTTATATCACTTTATTCAATAGACTTATTACGAGTAATCAATATAGATATAAAGCAAATATGTATATGAATCCCTTATAGATATAGCAATATATATAGGAATTCCTTATCATATAAGGATGTCAAAATAAAGGCATGTATACTGGCAAGCTCATTATAAGATTTTGGATAATATCTATGGAATAGATTCCATGGTAATTAGATTAGTTCACCAAGTTCATAAATTAAATTGAGTCTAAAGAAAGATTCACCCTATATACGTTGTCAAATACTTATGTCCAACTATGTAAAACATAAATATGTTAACCAAAACAATGCTAAATGAAAATTCAGCAATATTTCAAAATCCATCATAAGTACATCACTCATCCCCTTCAATCTCTTGAATCTTCTGTCACTTTTTAGAATTTTTGCTGAAATTATTGGTTGAAACTGTCCATCCTCATCGTTATCAATTGCATTATTAGACCCAAACTTCACCCACTAGAAGCTCATTTAGATGGGGTCTTGTGTTTGAGGGAGGAAACACACTCATCCAAAATATTCTACATATAACCATAGAACTAACAATAAATTATTTTTTCAATTAGGATTGTAATTAAACAATTAAAGAAAACTACCTAAAATACGATACATAAGGTTGGAAACAAAAGCCAAATTTTTATACCACAGAAAATGGAGGATCAGCATCAACATTAAGATGAATAACATTTTCAAACATATCAATCGAGTTGTGTAAGACCTAGAACTTTTGAAAAGTCCTTTTGTGAGCAAGTCTCAAATCATATAGTTATTTACAGCCTTAATTTCAGAAATTATTTTATTAAAGATAATTAAGGCAAGTTTTGATTTATTGGATTTGAGACGAGTTATGATTATTATCCAATTTTATAATTTTTGGATTATTTTCTATATTTAAATTATAAAGTTTCAAGTTATGAAATAATAAGGATTTTATATGATTTGTATTAGATAAGTAATATTTTAAATATTAATACTACTACTTTGGAAAATAGAGAAATTAACTATATTATTTCTAGATTTTTGGATTTGGACATTTTATTGAAAATAAAGTGTGAAATTGAGGAGCAAATAGTATTTTTATACACTATTATTGTTGAATTAGAATTTATTTCTAATGACTACATTATACCTATTTTTAAGTGAAATTTAAAAAGTACCCCTAACCCTAATTTTATTCAAAAAAACCCTAACCCTAAAACCATGATCCAGTACCCGTTTCCCCTCCTTGAACCAGCAGCAGCAGCTGCTGCTCCCTCTGACCTAAACACACACATACAATATCTAAAGCAAAGAAGAAAGGGAAGGCAGAAATCGGGGGAAGGGAAGAGAGGAGGAGCGGCGCCGGCGAGGAGCCCACTACCGCCGCCGCTGCATCGTCACTGGGTTTGGAGGGAGGTCATACCTGGAGCTTGTCACCGTCGATCCACCGCGAGCCGCCATCGCAAGTCAGGCTCGAGGCGAGAGACAGGGAGCTGCCGCGAAGGAGGAAGAGGAAGGAGGGGGAGATCGAGCGTGCCCAGTCGTCGTCGCCATGCCTCCATCGTGACTGACCCACCGCCGCTAGGGTTTGTGACCGCCATCTCTGTTACTGCCGACAAGCACCGAGGGAGAGGAAAATCGGAGTTTGCACAGCACAGAGAGAGAGAGAGAGTCGTTGTGGAGCCACGAGCTGCGCCGGTTGCCGCCACGTCGCGTCGGAGAAGAAGGCTGAGACTGAGCGCCGCTGGGAGAGGACGACGCGAGCTGGAGGTCCGGTTGCCGCTGTCCTATGGAGTTGACTGAACCGCGCTGCGCTAATGGGGTTCTCACCGTCGCCGAAAATGGATTCAAGCTGCCACAAGTGTCGCGGTCGGAGGAGAAAGCTGCGCCCCTGTGTTCTGACCGTCGGGAGTGGTTCTGTGACTTTCGGGATCACTGCCGGAGCTCCAGGCTGAGCTTCTGCCACTTGAGACCCTGCTGCTGTCGCCGGTAAGGGTTTTATTTGACGTTTCTGCCTTTTTGGTTTTCGAGAAGGTTTTGATGTTGCGCGGTTTTTATAGTTGATCCACCGGAGCTTCTGGCCGCCACCGGAGCTGTTGCTGGGGCTGGTTCGGAATCGCAGCTGCCTCATTGTGTTATTTCGGTAAGAAATTAAGTTTCGAATAATCTCGCGTTAGTATTCTGTTGTGTTTGGTTAATGAATGAGTATTGGTAACGTGGGATCGAGTCCTGATTATTATATGTTGCGATTAGTGTTGCTATGGTTATTGCGAAAGTGGCTGGGAGCTGAGGTTTTGGTTGCCGTCAGTTCGGGTTGAGGCGGAAAGGACTCTGTGAGACATTTGGGTTATGGAATTGCGTTTTGAGGTAGGGGCGCTTTCTAAAAACTATGTTTTATGTATTGGAATTATTACATATGGATACTGATGTGAGATATTGTGTATTTGGTGATTGTATATGCCTTATGTATTATTTGATTGACTCGAATGATTATGGATGTTGGTTTGGCTGAATTGTTGTGCGGCTTTGTGAAATGTAATGTTTGAAGTTGATTCTTTAAAGATTTGAATCTGAGTTTAATCCGTTGAGGATTGATTTGATTTGAGTTAATTATTTTGATGATTTGAAAAGTCGAATGCACTCTTGAACTCAGCCTGGTTTACTTTAATTGACTTGGTTTTGGACAAATGATTTATTACTGGGCTGCTTCTTTAACGCTTTGGAAATGAGTTAAAACGGTTGATTTTGAAATGATTTCCTTGAGATATGCAACTGAGGCGACTGTTGGATTTAGCTTGCTTTTTGAATTGATTCCTGGTTTTGAGCTGTTGAAAAGGAATGAGAAACGGTTTAGTTGGGACCCGAACCGGGTGGCAAAAGTCCAAGTTTTAGGGGAGGTGCTGCCGAAATTTCTAAAAAAAATCCTAATCTTGTTTGAGAAATTGTATTATTTGATTTATTAAGAGGATATTTATGTTTTCAAGCTTAATTTATTTAATCAACCTTATGCGTTGAGTTTGGCTCATTTAGAAATGAACTATTTTTACTGTTTAAATCACTGAAGGAAAGAATGATGCTCTAATATTGATTTCAATATAAAAAGGAGCTTTTAGTGATTTTAAAGGAATCTAGACTTTTAATTAAGTAATTAAGTTTGAGGCATTTTGGAAGAGTTAGAAAAATGGATTCCAAAAAGAAACCTGAAAGTGGTTTGATTCAAATGAACCGGTTCCGTTTCAAATGAGTCGATTTTTGGACCGGGTTGGAACTTGTGATTTAGTATGGCCGGTTTTATATAGTAAATTCAGTTTTATTTACTTGAAACGAGAATCTATGATTTTAAGAGTTTCAATGAATGTTAAGGAATTTATATAAGTTTACCTTCCTTAAAGACTTGGGACTCTGGCGAGGAACTTTTGTTATAAAATCCCATTGTTGGATGGGTGATTTTGAATGTTCCCAAAATGAATCTTTAACTTTCCATGGTTTTGGAAGTTTTGGAAAGAAAATGCCGAGAGTGGCTTTGTTTTAAAGGAAAGAGAATGTCGAGAGTGGCTTTGTTTTAAAAATGGAACTCACTTTGAGTAAATTTGGCTTATGAGCCTGAGATGATTTGAGAAATGAGATCTTTAAAGCCAAGGTTGAAAATAGTTGAAATTTGATTTCAAAGCGAAATGGCTTGAGAAAAGTGATTTATGGCTTAAATGCCAGTTTTATGAATTTGATGATATTGAATGATGGAAGTACTATTTTTGTTATGTGCCAGAATGGCTGTGTATGATTATGAATATTGGCTGGTTCTGGATTGAACCGTGAGCTGGAATGGCTGTGTGTGATATTGATTTATGGCTGATTGCCGAATGAGTTATGCGCCGTATAGCTGACTATGAATTTTGAATTTAAGCCGGATGGCTGAGATGGATGTTGATCCATGGCTGGAACTGAATGAATATATGCTTGAGATACCTGGGCAGTAGCAACGGTTGTGGTTCGTCCCACTTGCTCCAGGTCAGAGACTGTGACGCCTTGGTAGTAGCGGTAGTAGTGGTGATTCCACTCGCTCCAGGTTGAGCTTTTAAACACCCGCCTGGGTAGTAGCCGCAGTAGTGGTTATTCCACTAGCTCTGGGTTGAGCGGGTAGTAGCAAGGGGGTTGTAGTTCAAACTTACTTGCTCCACGATGGGTGTTTCTGTCCATGGTTAGCTACCAGGATGTGTCGGGTTGGCTATATAACCAACAGATGATATCATCAGCCACTAGGGACAGGCATGCATCATATGCATCTATGTGACATTGTTTGGGTGTGCATATTGTACTTGGTTTGCCTATGTGATTACTTGTGATTACCTGCTACTTGTTCCACTTGCTGTAACTGTTTGTTTGTGCTTGAACTTCCTATCTGTGTTTGCAACTGGAACTCTGTTGGTTTGTGGTGATTGGTTGTTGGATTGGATTGTTTGGGCCTAGGGCCGTGGTTGAATTGAGATGGATCGATGGTTGATTTCGATTTTATATTTCTGGTTTGGAAATCTATGAAAGACTACTTTGGTTCAGTATAGATAAACCTTTTTGAAAGGGCTTTTGATGATTTAAGGATTGAACGGTTCCTCTTTCAGAAAAGATTTCCGACTTTACTTTTATTGTAAACTGTTGTTTCACGAAGAGTTTATTTAGTTGTGGTTGAAATGCTCTGTATGCTTTAGATTATTATTTTGTTGTACCCTCGCCTTTATCTTGATATCTTCTGTAAGAGGGATAGGAATTGTATTGGATAATGCTTGTAATATTATTTATATATATGTATGTATGTATATGGATGTACTCTTTATGAGTTTCTGTAAGTGGTATGGTATGTGTGGATGTTCGTTGTATAGTAAAAGTATTTTTTTGGGAGTGGTTTGCTGTTTAAAGTTTTAAACAGGCTCATATTATAGTATTAAATAGTATAATTGTCGTTGTAATGTCCGAACTATCAGAGTGGCGCAGCCGGAAGCGTGAGCTTTGGTAGTTAGGGTGTTACAAGTTGCTGTAATTAATTTCCTACAAAATCTAAAACCATTCTTTTTGTTTAAATATACTTGTAAACCATGCTTATTTAAGAAATATAACTTCAAAAAATTAATATAAACACTGAACCATACCATAACACTAATAGACTGATTAGATTGTATCTCTTTCGGAAGATTCTTCTGAATTATCTCATCATCATCACACATTTTTATGATAGTATAGACTTGATCTCTATGATTAATATTTGCATATTTTACATTAATCTTAAATAGCACTTTTTTGTCTATCATATTATCAAGGATAGGGGGATATTTATCACCACCAGTTATCTGGAGCTAAAACTAAATGTTAGTGTCACTAATCCTAGCTTATTTATTAAATGCATTTATTATTTAAGATTAATTTAAAAAATATTATCATGTTTAGTTGTGTACTTACATTCTCCTCCATCACTTGTTCTGCTCGCTTACCACACAACTGAGTGGTTTCTCTGTCCCAGAGAAGCAAACTCATACTTCTAGTGCCATCATATACCATGACCTCCACCTTGAACCTACCATTTCAAAGGATAAAAATATATTACCAATTAGAACAACTCTAAACCTAGTACTTGTATGGAACCACGATAAGTAAAGAAATCTAAACAAAATAATACCTCAAAGCTGCACAACCATGAGTGTGGCCACATTTGTTACACTTCTATCTATCACCGATACTTAGTTCTATTTTTTTCGGGAACCTCCTACATGCCTTGTAGAACCAATCCTTGTTCATGGCATTTATAGCCACAATGGTTGCAGATATCCAGCAAGGACCTTCTTGAACCAAGCCAAGTGTTTCTTCAATTGTCTTTACAGAAACATAACCTTGATTAAATTCATCAGCTCCTGACCATGTATGCTGTGAAGACACTTGACTAATCCTCACAGAACTTGATGGCGACACACTAAGCAGCCTAAGGTGAATAAATGAGAAATAATGAATAGCAACATGTGGTTGAATGAAAATATTTACATTAGTGTTATTAATACATTAAGATTCTGCAAATCTTTTCTGAAACTCCATTATCTCTTTTAAGTTGTTGTCAAATTACATTTGAGACACATCAAAGTTGCTTTGAATAGAGGTCTTTCCATTTCACCTTGTTGCTCTGACATATTGAAACAAAACTATAAGGAGTTCCACCCTTCCATCTTCAAGTTGTGGAAGAATCTAGTCCACCATGTTTCCGAATAGAATGCAGTTTATTCTATTGCTCCTGCAAGATGTTAATGGAACATTTTAAATAGTGCAAATCCTTATTTTGTAAAATGATTCTAAATATCAAAGGATTTTGATAAAGTGCAAATCTTTTATTTTGTAAAATAATTCTAAACATCAAAGGAGTTTAACAACATACTCTAGATCTTCTAGGACAACCAACAAATGCTTAATCTCTTTCTCTTTGTTAGTGACCAAATATTTGGGATCCTCTTTGCCAACTACCTCGGCAATGATATCTGACAATACAAATGCTCTTTATATATCTGACTAATAACTTAGTATAGGAATATGTTCAATATAAAATACATGTACTTATCAAAATTCTCATAATCATCCAACTTATAGCCTTCAGAAAATCTGGTATAGATTTGAAATGAAAGGTTTTCAATGAAAAGTATGGATTCTCCACATGGATGACTCGTGTTCTGTGGGAGAAGCAAAGTATCCATTTTCTCGAAGTTATGATTGTGCCTATATCATTAGCAACAACAATGAAGTGGGTCATTTGATAATTCTAAAACTGTACAATAGAACCCTTCCACTTACTGACCAAAGACCTAGGAATTTTAGCATGCATCCTATCGCCCTATTAGAAAGATTTGGTGTTAGTTACTGGTGAAGCATAAATTAGTTAGTCGGAAGAAAATATTTAAAAACACAGTGTACAAACCTTTTTATCCTGAAGAATCATTTGAATGCTTCCAACCTCCTTCTCATTATACTTACTTGGGACTTCCTAAATCCTAATAACATAAACTTTAAAATTTCAGGCAAATTTTGTTGAATTCAAGTCAAGAAGGTAATCAACGTATTCGGCCATTTCGATGTTAGTATTTGTATGAGATGATATGGAATGAAATTTTGGATGCCTTAAAGGGATATTTAGCCTATTTTGTATGTATAAGTGTATTATACTTTCAAAAATTACTATCTCGTATATTTGAGAATAGGTTTGAATTAAGCATAAAATTGGTCCATGTATATCCACTTTAGATTGCCATCTTTTCCAATTGATTTTATTTATTTTTTTTATTATGATGTAACATCAAGTATAATATTGTGTATGTATAAATGTACAATTTCGTATATTCAACAATAGGTTGAGCCAATTATCAGTGTAAATCAATGTTCTAAAAACCGGTTCGAATCGGACGGTCGAACCGTGAATCGATGGAATTTTCGGTTCGGACTAATGGCAAAACCGTAGAATCAGCAAACCGATGTCGAATCGCAAAACCGGCCGGGAACCAGTCGGTCGAACCGAATCGTGAACCGGCCAGTTTTTTAAATTTGACCAAGTCCTTCCCATTTAACCCAGCAACTTTAAATCCCTAATAAAGTAACCCACTCCACTAACCCTTGCTCCACACAAGACAAACGGCGCAGCTCTCCCTCTCCCTCCCTCACCCTCACCCTCACCCTCAACCTCACCCTCAAGCTCGTCTTCCCTCTCACTACCGGCGAGTTGTCTCCGTCACTTCCGTCTAGCTGCTGGACTTCTCCCGCCGCCGTTGCAAGTTAGAGCCTCGAAGATTACAATCGCGATCGTGCAGCTCTCCACCATCGTCGCTGTTTCAACTCTGGAAGGACCGTCGACGGACTCGCCTCCTGCCTCCGTCGTACACCTCTCTTCCACCGTCGCCGGCGTCAGCTCGGTTGCACTGGTCAGTTTTGTTCACCGATTCCCCCTCTATTTTATACTTTTATGCTTCTAGCTTCTAGGTTTTTTTAAACAATAATTATTGAATAATCTATAAACTTGTTATGGGTTAATAATTGTTAATTATTCTGTGAGTTTTGCTGCTGTTATTAGTTGAATAATTGTTGAATTTTGCTGCTGTTATTGGTTGAATTTTGACTCTATTTTGGTTGAAATTTGCTGCTGTTATTATTCATATCAGACTCTTATGCATAGAGATAGAGTTTGGAGCTAACAAGTGAAGCTATAGAGTTTTTGAATGGTACCTTTTGATTGTTGGATACAGATAAAGTATGTAATAACATTTTTTATCCACTCCAATATGCACCTCCATTTAGTTAGCTTCCATGCTCATTTTAATTTATAATTTCTATTCTTTGGTCCTTCAAAACTTGACACTTCCTAGGATTGATCCCTATGCAATCAACTTATTAATACTGCTCCAGAGAGGTGAACATTCCCTTTATTTGTCCCTTTTTCTTTTTCCGAATAAATAATTACTTTTTCACTAATTTTCCACTACTATCATATTAATCTGCATTGTTTTTTGTTTCAGGGGTATATTAATCTGCATAGTTAAATTACTCTTTTGTGATATTGAAGAAGTAGACTTAAATTGTTTGATGGCCTCTAATAGCTTGAGCTATTGATTAAGTATCAACAATAGAGCTTTGAGATAGTTCCTAGGTCCAACACTCAATAACAATTAGATTTTGTGTAGTTAAATGTAATACTAGGCTTATCATATATTGTATTTAATTTGTTAGGACGGAAAGACAAAAAAGAAAGCAAAAGGTACAATATGAAAGTATTTGAATGAGATTATAACATTCAGGTTTATATAGTACTTTTAATTTGGATATTTTAGTGTGTTTATTTATATTTTATTTATTATTTTATTATAAAACAGTTTTTTCAGTTCAACCACGGTCGAACCGGTTGAACCTAAAAACCAATAAACCAATAGCTAGAGCAATTTGATGATCGGTTCGGTTTTCAGAACCTTGGTGTAAATGACATTTATATTTAACATTATCTGTATTTAGCAATCTAATATACGGTGATGTAAAAAATTTTCTTTTACACTACCATTGTACCACATGCTGCATAATAAAGTTAATACTTTTTAACATAGTTGTAAAATTCGGACCGGACCGACCAGTTCAACCGAAAAACTGGTGAACCAAATCTATACCAATCCAATCCGATAGTTAGACCGTGTAAGGAAGTGAACCGGTACGAATCGGTCAGATCCAAAATGAACCGTTGAAAATCGGTCAAACTCGATCAAGACCGATCCAGCCGAACCGATTGAAAATGCAAATTTGTTCAAAATGATAAAAAGGAGGTTCAATCCCTTGTCTTCAGGGAATTAAAGTGCTAGCACAGCCGCTAGGCTGTAACATTCCTCATGCATTAGTATGCAAATTATGTAGTAGTAGTAGTTTTTAATAAATACTTGTAGTATATAATAGTATAATAGATATAAATTAATTAATAAATTATTGAAATTTAAAAATAATAGTTATTTTAATACAAAAATAAAATAAAAATATTTATAATAGAATAAAAATAACAAAATACTTATTGTTCTTATTTCATATTATTTTAAAATAGTTTAATATTCTTAAAATATTAGTGAAAACATATATTTTAAATTTTTAGTTATTTTTTATTTATATAGGACCGGATTAAACGGTTCAACCAGTGATTTATCAATTAAACCAATAACTCAATGACCCAATAATTTGATCGGTCAAACCGATTCGGTTCTGACAACTATGCTTTTCTGCCAATGAACTATGTACTACTGTCTTATTATATATAGAGAGAGAACACAACTTGAGGAACACGCTTTGCGAATTCCCACTTTGCCTGAAATGAGAGCCATCAAATTCGAATATGGACTATAGTCACCTAGTTCTCTAAGAACCAACTTTAATTTTTCACACAATAGACAAATCCATAAATCAATGTGTAATTTTATTTTATTTTATATTATTTCAAACTTATTTTAGGTTAAAAGCGTAGTTCCGTTAAGATCATCAAACATTTTTATGGTAAATTTCTTCTCTAGTTTTGATAATCCCTAAATTCATCGTTCTCCATTGGTAAGGGACTAAGTGCTCTTTTTAAATACAAAATTAAATTTTATTTTATTGTTTACGGTGGAAAATAAGTAGGAGAGGGAGAGAGAATATCGAAGAAAGGTAGTAAAGTAGCAGCAGACAGCAGTTAAAGGAGAAAGAAACTAAGAAAGTGGGCAAACACAATAGATAGATGGAAGAAGAAGAACGAGTGTGGAGTTGGGGTGCTGGGACGGAGGGGCAGTTGGGTAATTGCAGCCTTGAAGACGAGGTCAGTCCTCAGCTCATTCGCCAACCCCCTCTTTCTGTCTCCAACATCTCCTCCCTTGCCTGCGGCGCCGCCCACGTCATCGCCATCACCTCCAGTTACGACTCTACCCTCCTTCTCTTGTTTTAATTTCAACAACTTATTTTCTTAATTAACAATGAAGTGTAGGTGGGAAGGTACTTTCATGGGGCAGGGGCAGTTCTGGACAACTAGGCCATGGGGAGTTTGTTAACAACTCCTTGTATCCTAAGCCTGTAACATCTCTGGACCCTTACTTCATAACCAATGTCTCTGCTGGTTGGAGTCACTCCGCTTTTGTTTCAGGTTTCTACTCTTCTTCTCTCTGTCTTGACTCTTGAGTGTTTGAAAGTAACTAACTATTGTTATTTTTTCTCAAGATACCGGATGCTTGTTCACTTGCGGCGATGCTTCATTCGGTCAGCTTGGCCATGGCGATTACACATCACGCTGCTCTCCTGCCAAGGTATCATCCTTCGATAATCGCCGTGTTGCCAAGGTTGCATGTGGCATGCGCCATTCCCTCGTTTTGTTGGAAGGTACGCCCGGATACATATACAAGTTACACATTCGATCTTGAGTTATGTTCTGCTGCCTCTTTTAAGCATCAATCGCAATTATGGTGCAGATTGTTCATCAAATCAAGTTTATGGATTTGGGTCTGGGAAGCGCGGTCAATTGGGTGTCTCCAAAGATAGGGTCAAATCTATTAATCTTCCTCAAGTTGTTAGTGGATTTGAAGATGCTGAGACAGTCGACATTGCTGCAAATGGAGATCATAGTGCTGCAATATCTGGTAAATCCTTAACTTTCTGAATGAGAAAGTCTAAGAGGCCAACACTTTTATTAAAATTGGCCAGCATTTATCCGACAAAAGAAAAGTGAATTATTCCACACCATTAGATGTAATCTCACACAATTGAAAACACTAATGATAGCTAAATGATGGCTACAAATCACAAACCCTGCTGGCCCCTAGCACTCCTCCTTTTTGAATTGCTACAATCAGAACCATAATTTTCGCCGGGAATCATGGTGGTGGTTGGATGATAAGAAGCGGTGGGACCTGCGTTTACATCGAAAGGCGAAGAACAATGTCACCTCATTCTAACAACAAAAGTTTGACAAAATTTCTAGTAGATAAACTAGGTCATCTGATGAAATCAATATAGAAAGATAGTTAACCAACATGGGTCATTGGCCATCGCATCAGTTTTAGTTTCGTTCATCAATATAGAAAGATATTTTCCAACCTGTGTTAGTTTCGTTCCTTTATATCTTTTTGTTGCATCAGTTGATGGAAATCTTTACATATGGGGAAGAGGATTCAAGGGCTATGAAGATGCTAATTCTCCTCGACGATTGAACTCTACCTTGAGTTTTACCAAAGTTGCTCTAGGATGGAACCATGCTTTAACTTTGACTGGTATTTCTTGTTACTATCTATTCCAATTCCATGATTTCCTTACTTCTCTTGCTTCGTATTGAAGAAGAGTGCATATTTTGTCAAATTTGTGTATAGCTGCAGGTGAAGTCTATATGATTGGTGGCAACCATCTTGGAGTGCTTAGTAATCATTGGAGTACGAGCTCAGCAAAACAGTTACATGGTAATGCATTTGAGTACCTTGTTCTTGAAGAAACTATAATTACTCTCTTGGTGCACACATGACATATCTAATCTAATCCTTAAGAATGCAAGTCGTATTGCCATGGTTAGTTCCATGCATGTGTTTGAATTATCTATCTTCGCCAACATCATTACTAGTTCTAGCCTTAAACATTTTTCCAATAATCAATATTGAATCAGTGAAAAGATGGTATAGATAAACCTAGTTCACCTTTAGCAAAATAATGTACCTGCAGAACACTCATGGATCTGGAACCCAAAAAAGGCAAGCAACCGTTGAAAAGCTTGTAACTTAGTGGGGAAAAAAATAAAAGGAAAAGAAAAAACAGACATGGCACTGCCTGAATTCATGGGTAAAATTTGATGGTGTAAGTAAAAGGTGGAGTTTTATCATGCAAAATGTTGTTTAAGGACATTGCCCTTATCTTTGTTATGCTTTGTCATTCTGTGGTAGATTTAAGAGAAGCCAATATGGAGAAAGTCCCTGGCCTTGATGATACAAAGGTTGTTGATATTGCCGCAGGTGCCGAGCACTCCATTCTTGTCACAGGTAAGATGTTCTTCTCTTGTTCTTAGGCAAGAAAAAGATTGCACTTAAAATTGTGTCGTCTCCTCATCTAAAAGTAGGTTTGGTTTCAGAGTGGAGACCACGTTAAAATTTGGAAGCAATGCAATAAGTATTGACAATTTGACATTTGAATACAATATCAAGAGGTTGATTTTTTTCTATACTTTCATTATATTAACATACTGATTTCGATCTTGTTTTTACCCTTATTCTTTAAATCAGATAATGGAGAAATAAAGACATGGGGTTGGGGTGAGCATGGTCAACTTGGCCTGGGGGATCCTTGTGACAGGGCCCGTCCTGTTACAGTAAATCTGGGTTATGATATGGATGACGTTTCCTCTATCAGAGTCTACTGTGGAAGTGGCTTTACCTTTGCTTTAACCAAGCTCTAGATTCTTAGACTTTCATGAGGCTTTCAACTTAACTTGGTTATCCTCAACATTTTCCTTGTAACTCTAGACTTGTGATCTTAATCTAACTGTCAATTTTCCCAAAAGTGAAAGGAATACCACTGCAACTATAATTTACAGTTACTAACTATAATTATATAATTCATTGATGATAATGCTAGGACATTGGATAATCAAATTAGCTCTGCAAAGTTGTTGGCCAGTGTTTCCATCAGTTAACTATTTATCTTGAGTAAACATATGTAAAAAAGAGATCAAACCCGGTCTCAAAAACATGAATACTTAAGATTCTTTGACCGTGAAACCATGCTTATTTGGATCATTTTCATCTACCACGTATAATCAAAGAGCATGAGAATCACATTATACACAGAAAGGGTGTGAAACCACTTAAAGATTACATGAACATGTGGAAAAAGAATTGAATGGGATTAATTTCGACATCAGTCAATATATCCATACATGTTTGTGTTACATGTTAAAAGAATCAATGAACTACTCACTACTCTGTACATGAGTGTAAAAAGGAAAATATACTGTCCTAAATGTTTGAAACCACCCCAAACATTTGGTTTTTCCTGTGAAGAAATGAGAAGCAAAAAAGATTTCGGGTACTAGCCTAATGCCTGTGATACTCTTTTCTGATCTACAGATTCTATCTCAGCACAATCGCACACACTATCATACACTAATCAGGAACCTCGAGGAGATTGTTCTCATAACCTTTATTGGTAACAACAATAGGCCGCAGTGGATCAACTTTCCATTCACCATCAACAATGAATTTGATCTGTTACAGAGAATCAAATATTTGAATGCTTGCTATACCTTATCTGGATTGTAAATCAAGTAGTTGAAACACAACTAACCTCGTATTTTCCAGGATATAGCTGCAAGTTCAAAGAAAACATGCCAGTATTTGATTTCTCCATTTTTCTCTGCAATGTAATACTGTTAATTATTGGTGTGTTTTATGCTAAGTGTAAGGATCTAAAATGCCTGAGTCTATACAACAGAACAAAATAAAAATAAAAAAAATCTTTTGCAAAAGTAATCATTGCATCATTAAAATCAGAGACAACTCAAAATTGTAGAATACATCCTCAAAAGGGAAGAACGATGTAGTTTCTTAAGACAGCCTGCAACTGACACATAAACACTAGACAATCAAAACGCAAAATCAGGTTAAAGTAATGATCTAAGAACTCACTAAATTAGGTCCACACATTCGCAGTTGTCCTTAATTTCTATTTCTTCTTTCCATAGTATTTCTTTTTTAAAGTAAAACAACCAGGAATCCATTTTCGAGGGCTTCAAGGTTGTGCACAACCCCTCATCCGCATTCACATGCTAGGCATAAAATTTTCAAATACACATGGTACTACTTCTCAAGATCAGATTCATGATGAAACCCATCTTGAGAAAATATTCATTATCTAACCAAAATCATGAAAGAGGTCTGACCTGGGTGGACCAACCATCAAAGGATCCTACTAAATATACTTGTGAAGCTGGATTATGCCAAACTACACAAATCATCTTCAGAATTTGCAAGGCTCTGTGAGCATTATTAATCCTCTTCTGCTTCTCTTCAACAATTTTGTGTGCATCCCTGGGAAAACATGGGATTGTCAAGGTTTAGGTAACACACAATATATATAAGACAATGGTTGAGTGGAGTTGAGGGTACATTATTGCCAATGACATCTTTCCTTCTAATACTGACAACTTAGCACGTATGGAGCGCAGTCTGTCCTGAGCATTCATTATCTCAGTTTCTTGGAATTCCCAAGCATCGGAATACTCTGCTAGATCATCTGATGAGTTCTTCTGATCCTATAAAAGAATATACAGCACCCAACTCAGGATTAGTTTAGTATCCTGAAGAGAAACTTACATACTAATGCTTTAACTACCCAAAAACTGCTAAAGAAAGAGCAATGATTATTATTATTATTTTGAGGTGGTTTACAATTGACAGCAATGTGTTGGATTCTTCAACAAAAGATAGACCCACTACCGAAAGAAAAATAATAATAATAATAATAATTTTCATAACAAGTTAACTGGTAACACAGAAAATTTAAGTACATTCACACTGTTTGGCTTATAACAGACTGTATGTATCCTTTTGTCATTCATTTCCCAGCCCTATCGCAGTAATTCTATTTTCCTATCATTCCTCATACAAAGTATTCAGCTTCTAAGTCTAACTACTCAACATGCATTAAAAATGGGTACATGAATTTGCTAACCGAAAAGCTACTACCCTCTACCCAAAAAGCCAAAAAAGAAAAAAAAGAAAAAAGTGATTTATAAATTAAGACTGACTACATGGAAAAGAATGGGAGAGGTAAATGAGATTCAAAAGAAGCAGGTATGTAAATCTCATGCTATTTATTTCGTTCTTATGTTGCGGTAATAATAATATACAGCCATGTCCATTAGCTCATTACTCACCCTTCAAAATCTACATTTGAAGAACCATTCCTCTGGATAATCCAATTTCTCCATGTGTCAGGCTCAAGGGAGTTTCTTAAATTTTCACTACCTAATTGAGATCTGTGCTGATCATGTTTGATCAAACCACCATGAAGAGTACTTACTGTATCTTTATCTTCACTGTTTCTGGAAGGGTCACTTTCATCTTTCTCTGTTAACCCAAGTCCAAAGGAATTACTTCTCTGTCTCTCCAGCCGCTTCAATATACCCTCAATGCCTGACTCCTCAACTTCGATATCCCTGTTAAACAGAAGATCGCATTCAAAAATAATTCTCGTACACTTACCATTAGAACAAAAGCCATAACTGATGACACGGCAACTTATTTCTTTAGAATTTCTTAGAGGATGGCACTGAGTCAGCATGTTAAACTCCTCAAATTCTAATGGTAAGACTAGCCAAATAAAGCCAAACGTTCCACTCCAATATCACCTGCGGCATTGAACCCATGATTTTGTTTTGATATAATTTGATGGATCAAATGCTTACTCCCACGTCAAAATTTTAGCCAATAGATATGGCGTGACTAGTTCCCAAAATTTTTTCAAAGTCACCATCTATCTAGAAGAGCTGCCACCTATTCTTGGGCAACAACAACCGCAATGTTAAAAGTATCTAATTCTACAACTGACAACATTAACCAAATAAAGCCAACAAAACTTGTTACCATTGCAGTCCACATGGGACTGCTCCCTGGCAGCTCTTACCGTCTCAAATCTGAGAAACTAAACTGAGGCACTAGCTCATAACTGCGGGAACAATGAAAGCATAGATAAAATGTTCCAAATTTGAAAACTTTAGAACTCTTCTTAGGTCCGTTAAACCATTCAGGCAAAAACTTCCAAGGGAAAAGAAACCCAAAACAAACACAAGAAAACAAAAAAAATACGGCAAACTAGTAATAATGATAATAATATGAGGATAGGTCCAACATTATAGCAAGATTCTTCAATAAAAAAAAAAAAAAAAAGGAGACATCTCTCAAGAAGCTCGGCTTCCAGAGGAGAGAACACTTCCTCTTCGGCCCCACCCAAGTCCTCCTTGCAGCAAAGACCCTTCCTCCCTTTTTTCTTCCTCAGTGATTTCTCCTCCTGCACCTGGAGCTGCACCTGGAGCCTCTTGGCGGTGGTGTACCGGAAGGAGAAGATGAAGGGAGGAGTTAACTGAAAGAGGGTGTGGCGGTGGCGGTGGCGGTGGGGAAAGAAATGGAAAGAAAGGGAAGAAAAAGAGGGTGCGGTGGTGAGGGAGTGCATGATTCAGGCATTTCGTCGAACAGCTAGAGTGTGTTCAAGAAATGAGAGAAGACAAACAAAAACGCGCGAGAGAGAAAGGGGGAAGTTCTCGTTTTGTCAGAGTCTGAGAAGCAATTGTTGAATTCTGTTCTGAGCTGCCGATTTCTTGATGAGAAAATTGAGGCTCTGCTATGCGAGCTTAGAACAAGAGAAAAGTGAAATTTGCATTGGTGGGAAATCTGCTCATTTCAAAGGCTGAAGGTGCAGCCATATGTAGCATAACAAACTCTGCTACAAGATCCAAACTAACTAACTAACCAATGCAATACTCTCTCCAGCTACCTCCTAATTACTCTCTCCCTCTCTAACAAACTCATTCACGAGCCGCTGGCCTCAAACGATGGGTTGAAGACGGTAGAAAAAGGACGGATCAACACAATGAGTTTTGCATAATTTTTTTTGGTGACTATATATTTTGCATAATTTAATACTAAAAAGTATCTTTGAACAAATTAAATTGGTATTAAAATTTCAAGATTAAATTGAGTATTACGCTCTAAATTATGTTAAGTAATCAAAACGTTGACGCACCTGGTCTCTATAAAATAGAGTAATTATCTAAATCAATCTCCAATAATTTTAAAAGTAAATATTTTAGTTTTTTAAAAAAATTAATATGTAGATCAATTCTCAAAATTTTATTCCAGCAGACAAATCAATTTATTTTTCGTATTATCTAGATCGGTTTCTAAGAATTTTAAAAATGAACATTTTAATCCCAAAAAATATTAATATATAAATCAATTTTTAACATTTTTTTTATTAGATATAATAGTCCTCCAACAAAAAAATAATAATAATAATAATAATAATAATTATTATTATTATTATTAATCAATAAAATTATTAGAAATTATTTTACAAAAAATTCAATGTTAAAACTATTTAATATTTTTGTATTTAATATAATCAAAAGATGTCATACTTTAAAAAATACGTTTGTATTAAAAGAAAATATTTTAATTTGGATTTCAAAACATTATTATTAATGTTTTAAAATTTTTAGAGACTGATTTGGTAATTACTCTGCCGAAAAATAAACTAGGAACTGGTTTGTCTGTTAGAATAAAATCTTGAAAATTGATCTATATATTAATTTTTTTTATGACTAAAATATCCACTCTTAAAATCCTTAAAAATTGATTTAGATAATTACTCAAAAAAATATTTAGAAAATATGATATATTAATTGAATAAAATATATTTGTAATTAAGTTATCGGACCAACTCAATTAAGATTGTTACTAAAATAATTTACTCATATAATATTACTAAAATTATTTCAGGTTTTAAAAAGTAATAAAAATATTAAGAGCATTTCAATCTAGTAAAATTGCGATTAAAGAGTAATTTTATTGTCCAATATTATTATATAGGAGTAAATATACTTTTTTTCAGATACGTGTGTATATTATTATGTCAATAAAAAAATAAATAATTTTTAAATTTATTGCATGTCTTATCATTTAAAGAGACAAATTTCATTAGTTAATTTTATAAAATATTTTATAATTATATTTTAATTAAAAATTAAATTTGAAAGACTTGGTTAAAACATTTTTTCTAATGTTAAAGGGACAAAGAAAAAAAAAATTCTAAAAGATAAATTGGCAAGAAAAAATTGATTCTGTTAAAATGAAAAAAGGTGTTGTTGTACAAATAATACTAAATGATTTATGAAGATGATGATCTTAAAGTTCACGACATATTACAAATTTTTAGATCTTATTTTTTGTGGTAATTTTTTTTATGTGAGACAAAAATTATCATTTCATTTGTTAAGTTTTAATATTGTAAAATAGAGATAAAAAAATTTTATTGTGTGAATTCAAAAGGTTAGAAAAGAGTGTTAACATGCATTGATGCATAGATTTTTTTAATTTTATTGTTTTACACCATGATAATTTTCTAATCCATTTCAAGTGATTCGTAAAATTTGTCTAAGTTTAGGTTTTTAACAAGTTTATCAAAGCAGTTAGATTAGTGGACCTAAATTATGTTGATAGTAAATTCACCTAGTGCAATAAATACTATGAAAAAAATTTGATAAGAAAGATATTAGATTCGTTTCGATTAGTTCATTTAGAAGACAAAGGTTTATATTATTGTCTCCTTTTGTTTATAGTTACTTTTGAAAGAAGGAAATTTAAGAGAATATTTCAATCTTAGGAAAACCAGTGTAATAGTGTATATATTTCTCTCTAAATCTAATATGTATATTTTTTTTGATAAAGAAGCAGAAGAGGATGAGAAAAAAAATAATGTATATATTTTTCATTAAAACTATAAAATTTATGAAGATTCTTATTATAATAGAATTATATTTTAGATGATAATTCATCATTTCTATAATAAATAAAAAAATGAACAAAATGTAAACGGTAAAAAAATTAGAAGAGAAGAAGTGTATGTATATGATCATTTTTCTTGGATACATACATCATTAGAAGAATTTGTGTTATGGGTCAAGTGAGATGGTTACTTCAATATGCCATTGTAAGCTAGAAGACCAAAGAGATTAAAAATTCTCAACTTGAATAAGTTTATGTGAAATGACCAAGATGGTAAGGATTTCGTAAAGATGTTGGCCAATTGTTCAGAGGATAGAACCGGAAGTAACTTTAGCACTTCTGCTTGGGATTTTTGGTGAACAAGATGATAATCAACTTCCAAATATTTGAGACATTCATGAAAGACGGGATTCACAGCAATATACAAGGTGTATTGAGTATCACAAAATAAAATCAAAGGATGCTCACAATAAATGTGTAAAAATTTTAGCAAGTTCAAAATTCACAACAGCTCTCGTGGAAGAAGAAAAAATATCCATTTAAAGAATATATAGTATCTGAACAACCTGCCTAATAAGAATCACTAAAAGTAGATATGTGCAAAGTAGAAGTCCTGGAAAAAAAAAACCATGACCAAGATTGTTTTTTAAATACCAAAGAGCAGCTTTGTAATGTATCTCAGTATGTGTAATCATAAATTCGCTAAGTTGTTGTGTCGCAAAAATAAAGAGATCCGAAAAAAGAGACTATCATTCTGGTAAAGACACAAAGTACTATCTACTGGAATAATAGTCATCTTACAACCTAAGAGACCAGCATCATCCAAAAGATCCAAGTAATACTTATGCTGTGATAAAGAGATATCTTTGACAGAATGAGCAACCTCAATACTTAAAACATACTTTAAGATACCAAGATCTTTGATCCAGAAATGAGAATTCAAAGTTCTTTTAATAATGCCATTTCAAAAAGATAATTCCTAGTATGAATAATATCATTGACATAATTAACAATATAGATACCTCATTAGTCTGCTAATACCCACAAGATAAAAGAAGAAGAAATAGTTTCTCATATCCTACCTTGCTAGATTGACGCATGTCATAAGGAAACTTTAATAATCAGCATCACCAATTTGGTCTACTCTGAGTAAGGCCAAGAGAAAGGGCCAAACAAACTGGAAGAAGAGGAAGAAAGTTATGAACAACATGTCAAACTAATGACATTAAAAGAGCGCTTGTTGGGAGGCAACCCAACCGTAGGTAACATTTTCTTTCCTTGGTTAGTTTACTTTCAATAATTTGACATATGATTGCATTCTAAGTTTGGTGTTGCCATGCAACAATTTGATTTTCAATCTTCATTGGGTACTTGCAACATTCTAAATTGAGAGTGTCACACTAACTTTGGTGTTGCCACTTATCTTTCATGCAAGGTACCAAGCACACCACTTATTAATGCAATCACATTGTCTCTGTTTTAGTTCTTGTGCCTTTATTGTATATTTAATATTGCTTACTTAAGCAGATGCATTACTCACATTTCATTGCGTAAGACACTCATGATCCATCATAGACCCCATCACCACTATTTTAATTGTTGCTTGAGTATAAGCAATCATTCTAACTTTGGTGTGGGAAGGGGAAGAATAGGAGGAAAATGACAACAACAATGAAGATGAACTACAAGGTGGTAAAATTCCTTTTTCCTCTTACTTATTTCCAGCACTTTAAATTGCATGATTGTCTTCTATTTTATTTGTATGCATGTGTGATTACTCCTTGTGAATAAGCATAATTTGATATTTGATTTGTAACATGTTGCTATGATATCATGATTATCATGAATTTTACTTGCACCCAATATCTCTAAGAATGCAACAAAGAAATTATTCTTTTGAAAGGAAAATGTTGAAGAATTTTATAAATCTTGGGGCAAGCAAAAGATTAAGAGGAGTGGAGGTTCTGATTGTATGATTGTGTATTGAGGTTGCATGTTTGTGAAAACTTGCATGGGAGCTCATAGACAGGAAATGAAGTTTAGAGAAGTATTATGGAATTTCTCAAACATCTATTGATCCAAGAAGCAGTAACAAAAGAAAAAGAAAAACAAAGAACAAGCCCAAGGTTTTGAGCATCAATTACTAGGAAGAAAAAGAAAGAAACAAGAACTCAAAGAGTTATTGTCCTAGTTAAATGCTTGTAGTGGATTTGTATCAAAGAGAGAGGCTTGAGCAAGTAAATCCTAAGGGGTGCTTCAACACCTAATACCTTAGACCAACTGGTTTGGGAGTATTGATTAAAAATTTATCTTAAAAAGCCGCTTTGATACATGACACCTAGAGTCGAGGCCAAATTCCACAAAGAAAGAAAATGCTAGAAAATAAGTGCTGCTTCAAGGTAACAATCTATAAAGAGGATTCTATAATATAATTTGAATGAAAGTCCTAAGATCTAAGACTTCCAAAATGTGAGGACTAATGAGTACTGGAATCCTTGCATAAGCATACAAATTAGAGTTCACCCCACTGTCACTTATTCACTTCACCTACTAAGGCATCATAAGCAATTCTTCAATACATTCCAATTAAGAGAATTCTTTGTGCATAGTTCTTTTCTTGCTTAGGGACAAGCAAGATTTAAGTTTAGTGTTGTGATGCCAGGGCATCTTGGCTAGTTTTACTAGACATTTTTTGTATGCTTTAGGTTGGTTTCATGCATTTTCTTAGGAAATAAGCAAGTATTTGGTTGAAAATGCAATCATACCATGATTCAAGCAAACATTGTGAATTTTGAATGATTTCATAAGAATTATGCATGAATTGAATGATAAAATGGATGATGCATGATCCCATGATTAAGAGCAAGACTTTGATGTACTTTGTTTGATTGATTTCAGGTAACAAGAAGCAGAGAAGAGCCACGTTAGTGGCTACGTTAGTGCCACTAACGTGGCCATTAACGTGGAAGACAAAAGAAGCTCCAACGTTAGTGAGAAAGTTAATGGCATTAACTTTGAAGAAGGAGGGCATGGAATGTTAGTGGTGGGCAAGAAGACCCACGTTAGTTTCCACGTTAGTTATATTAACGTGGGAACTAACGTGGAAGGAAAGAGAAACTCCAATGTTAGTGGAAAAAGTGAATGCCACTAACGTTTGCAAAGCCAAGAACACCCACGTTAGTGGCCACGTTAGTGCCACTAACGTGGGCATTAACGTGGAAGAAAGGAGGCAGCTGTGAAAGTTAGTGGAAAAAGTGAACGCCACTAATGTTTGCGAAGCAAGAAGGCCTACGTTAGTGGCCACGTTAGTGCCACTAACGTGGACACTAACGTGGGCAAAATCTCACCTGGCAGCCTAACCATGCCTTCTTCAAATAAGAATAATTTCAGCCACAAAGCTCCAAATGAAGTGATTCCAGTGAAATTAGAAAGTAGGATTCCAGAGATTTTCAAGCATATATGGCACTACATGGTGGACACTAAATTTGAGGGAGAACAACTGCCCCGAATGTACAAAGATGAACATGGTATCAACCTGTAGTAAGGCCAGCTGACCTCTTCACCTTCCAAGAAGTATAACTCGAGTTGTAGAGCTCTAAATGATGCGCTTCCAAAGGCGTTGGAAATTAGTTTTTATTCTTCTTCTTCTTTCTTTTCTCTTGATTTTACTAGAGAGCTTTCGATCTTCATCTAATTGGGTAATTGTATCAGAAGAGAAATTGCTCGTACTTGGATTTCCTCTGAACCTTGGAAGAGGAATGAGGAAATCATGCTAGAAATGCTCTCTCACATTGGATTAGGTTGGGGGTTGGATGGATATTGTGACATTTAATACTACCAATTCTTTGATCTGTGAATGTGTGTGGTATAATTAGTGACCAAACTTCATCTCTTCCCATGAACAATTAAATCAAGGAATTGGGAAATTGTTCAAGCTTAGAGAGATTGGATTGTCAAGGAATTGGGATCCAATCACTTAAGATTGCCAAGGAGATCAATAAATGTATTGATTGAGGAAGAGATGAGAATGAAATTGATCCGGAGGATTGCAATATCTCTTGATCCCAATGTTCATTTTATTTTTAGTTCTCTTTTCTTGCCATTTTACTTTTCTGCACTTTATTGCTTTCTTTACTTTTATGTCATTTACAGTTCCTTGTTACTCATCACTCCAATATGATTCGTCTAACTAGGATAATCAATTAACCATTGATTGCTTAATCCGTTAATCCCTGTGGATTTGACCTCACTCTATTGTGAGTTTTTACTTGACGACAATTCGATATACTTGCCGAAGAAAAATTTGTTGAGAGACAAGTTTCTGTGCATCAGTCACTTAACTTTTTCACTCAAACACGGACCTACACACATAAGTAGGGGACACTTGTCCCACCGTAATTTTGATTTTACTTTTTTAAACCTAATCAAATTTAGTCTTTTCCTGTTCTCAAATTTCAGTCGTCACTCTTTTATTCTCTTAAACACTCTTCTTAATTTTATAGTCTCAACTTTATTTTTCTATTATTTGTTTAGTGGTCATGTTTTTTTCATCGAAAAGTAAATTTTAAAATCTCTATGTTTTTTTTATATAGCTTTCTATGACTCTATATATCTTCCAATTTCATTGTTTCTCTTTTTGATATTTTCAATTGCAAATTTTAATCAAACATTTATAGTTTTGGTATTAATCTATTTTTTTATTCTTTTCATAACTTTGTATATTTTATTTTATTCTATGTATCATTTTTGTCTCCAACGTTTTTGTTATATTTAAGTCCCTAACGTTTTAAAATCGTCTCAATTTTGTCTCACCGTTAATTCTGTTAACAGATCTTTAACAGCAGGACGAGCCAATTTTAAAACGTTAGGAATTTAAATAGGATAATTTAAATATTAAAAATAATTTTAAAATTTACCCCAGACAAAAACGATACTTTACTCTAATAATAATAATAGATACTCCTGCATAAGAACAAAGTTGGGCATGTCAAACGATTCGTTAAGTTCCAACCAACCATCAGAAAAACATAAACAAAATAAATCAAGTTAAAGATACAACCTGCAATACTATACTATCATCTTATAAGACAAAAAATGAGTAAATAGATAAAATTATACGTAAAAAGATTTATAATTGGCAAAAATATACACACAAAAAATTATTGTAACTATTAAAATATATTTATAATCTTTTTGTGTATTTTTGTCCACTCCAAATAAAATAAATAGATTTATTAATATGTTTAAAAATTTAACTTTTTATAATATAATTAAATAAAGTATAAAACTATTTTATATTTACACTGCATCTTATATCTTGATATAAACAAGATCTAACGATGTTAAATGGTAGATTTAACCGTTCTTTAAAGCTACAGATGTTTTGCAACGGCGAGTAGAATGTTGTTTCAATAAGTTTGATTTTGATTAACCGAATACATAATGTTTTCACTTTTAGTTTTTCATATGATTAATTCATTTTGTTGGCAAATGCCTTTGGGAGTTGTCGTTTCATAATAAATTGCACCCACAAGTTTAAACTTAATATTTTTTAGTCTTATCTACCTGACCTCATCACACCAGTATAAGCTTGTTTAATTCTCAGCTGATTACCATTAGAAACAGAATCTCAATTTAATATGAACGAACAATGACAGGTTAGTATTATTATTCCACTAGCTAAAGAACTTTTATTTATAATATATATGATTATATAATGTCACCTCTCCCCCTCTCTCCAGGCCACGAGATGAAATAATAAAGAAGATTATTGATAAATAATAATCAATAAAGTTCAAATTGAAAACTTTCTTGTATATATATACTACTCAATATAAGAGATGTAAACATCGTTATCATTAAACCCCTTCTAATAATTGACTCTACGTTATTATTTATTTCAAAAATAGACTATACATTAGGAAAATAATTTATTTTTCTTTGTCAGAATTTATTTATTTATTAGCAGAATCAAATCACGTTATTTATTTATTTGGTAAAGTACGAGGGCCTACAGCCCCAGGGAAAGAAAACACACACACTAAATGGGTGGAGCTGGAGCCACCCCTTTCACATCATCAGCGAGCACTTGTACTATAGAGACAGCAGCTCTGTCAATGAATCTGATGACTCAATTTTGCTAAGTGCTCTGCACATTTATTCATCTCCCTCGTAGTTTTAATTTTATTTTTTTTCTAACTGAAAAATCACGCTTTCTTTTTATATTTTGAATGCTGGACAAAATCGGATACTACATGAGTTGGGCCAAATGATGGCCTATCTTGACACGCAAAATCATGAAATAGGTCCGTTAAAAAACAGAAAAAAAAAGTCAAACAGAAACATTTTTTAAGGTCAGGGAAAAAAAACTATAAGAGGATCATGAACAAAAGAAAAGGGGGAGAAAAAAAAAATAGATAATTGTAAGAGTTCAAGAGATTGAAGAACAAGACCAAAAAAATTAAAAAGTGATCGAAGATTAGATGTAGCTGCACAACAGAACACTCTTGTACATGTGAAAAGCCACATCCTAGTTTTAGATTTTTTAATTTTTTTTTTTAACAAAAAAAGCTCAACACACTAAAGTGAGTGACTCAAAGAAATATAAACACATATAACAAAACAAAAGAAACACAAGAACGACTAACCCATTATTATTTCCGTCATTGCTAACAACAGTGGTAGAGCTTGAAATTTTGTTTGGAGAGGCCAGAAATCTTAATAAAAAATTATATAATGCATTTATATTAAAATAAATTTTATAAATATAATTATTTTATTTTTAATTTTATTATTAATATGTAGGATTATATATGATTAAGATTAACAAAAAATAATTCTAATTATGATTAGTAAAAAATTTCGTTTAGGTTAATAAGCCAAATTGATTTTAAATAAAAAAATTAATTTTAAAAGAGAATCAGTTTTTACGTGAAAAGATTAGTTTTTACTAGGGCTGGGCATGGTTTGGATTTTTATAAATCCAAACTAGATCCATTTCAGAACCAGTTTTATGGTTTAAGAAACCAAACCAGAACTGGATTGAAGAGAAAAACCGGTTCTAAACCGGTTTCAAAAAACAAAAACCGATTTTAAACCAGTTTTAGATTTTAAATCCGGTTTTATTTATAAACCGATTTTAAATCCAATTTTACATATAAAAACCGGTTTTAAATCCAGTTTTACATATAAAACCGGTTTTAAATCCAGTTTTACATATAAAACCGATTTTAAATCCAGTTTTATATATAAAACCGGTTTTAAATCCGTTTTTTTTAATCCAAATCTAAAATCCGTTTTTTTTTAATAAAATCCAGTTTTAAAACCAAATTTTTTAACCAAAAATTCAGTTTTAAAACCAATTTTTGAAAATCCAGTTTTAAAACCAGTTTCTTTAAACAAAAATCCAATTTTAAAACTAGTTTTTAAAAATTCAATTTTCAAACCAGATATTTTAACAAAAAATCCACTTTTAAAACCCGTTTTTAGAAATTCAATTTTCAAACCATAATTTTTTTAAAAGTAAAATTAATACTAAAGTCATTTTAAAGTGTATAGGTTCATTACAACTAAAATTTGATTCTTTATAAATCTAATGACAATAGCTAATCTATATAACATTTAATCATTCTCAATATATCAAAAGAATACCACTAAAAAATCCCTCTAAAATAACAACCGCAAAGTATCAAAAGATGCCAAGTTGCCAACAAAATCATCACACAACCACAACCTTTGAGGAAAATATATCTGCAAATAACAAAATATACCTTTGTCATTTTAAAACAAATCTTTGAATGAAAGTATTAAACCAAATGAGAATATTAAGCATACCTAGTCATCATCAAGATTATCAATTGATGCCGCCATAGAACAAGCACCATCATTAGAGAAAAATATATCTGCCAAGGGAATCAAATTAATTATCAAGTCTATATTCAACAGCTTTTAATTGGTAACTAATACCTAAATTCTAAAATAGAAAGATAACAAAAACAAAAATAAAATAAAATGAGAAGAAATATGAAACAAATTTTATACCTTGATCAACTTGTTGAAGAACTTCACCATCATCATCTAAAGCAGAGAAAAGATCTTCCTTAAGCCAATCTCCTGTGCAGACTACGACTTCTACCATTCTAGGTGTTAAGGAACTGCGGTATGGATCGAGGACTCTTCCTCCAGTACTAAATGCAGACTCCGAAGCTACCGTAGAAACAGGTATAGCCAATACCTCACGAGCCATATTTCCAAGAATTGGAAATCGGGTTGAGTTGACCTTCCACCAGTTTAGTATATCGAACTTATGGGAGTATGGCTCGCATTCTTCTTGTAAATATCTATCAAGTTCAGATCTTGTATTTGTTCTGCGACCGGTTGCTTGCAGAAAAAAGCCCATGCCATGAGGATCGGTATTAATGTTACTGGCTTGAACATCTTGCGAATCAGCTTCACTTGCTTCCTCAGAACTTTGGTATTGCTGATAAAGTAACTTTATGCACTTGGACAACTTTGACTTCAATTCGCCTCCTTTTTCTTCTCCAAAGAAGTAATCCAAGAAATAATTGACATACTCAATCTTTTGCATTGAATTAAGTACGATAGCAATCAATAACAACATATTCACCGAATCAGGATTGCCCCAATACTTCTCATACTTAACCCTCATCCTTTCTGCCATTGACATAGTACTAAAATCAACAGAATCACAAGAATGACGAATAAATCGTCCAATTGCAAATACTTCCTTCATATACATATCACTGGTAACATATAAGGTACCAAAAACACGTATAGTGGCATCACTGAACACTCGCAAAAATGGTACAATGGACTCAGCATACTCCCAGTCTGAATCAGAAGGAACATCTCTCCCTTTTCCTCCATTCATCTCTCCTATATAGGTATTATCTTTCAAAGCAAGCAACTCAAATGCTTTGCGATGCTTCAAAGCTACCTCTAACATTTGATAGGTAGAATTCCACCTAGTCTCAACATCCATGCAAGACAAGCCTTTATATTGGATTTTTTCTAATTCAACACACTTTTGAAACCTACTAGCTCTAGATGGAGAAGATCTAACATACTTTACTGCACTACGAATCCTCAAGACTGATTCATCAATCTCTTTCAACCCCTCTTTTACAATTAAGTTATAATATGTGCACAATACCTCATATGAATAAATTCACCATTCAAAATAATGCTATTCCAAGAATTCAATCGCTGCTTCAGATATTTAATTGCAACGTCATTAGATGAGGCATTATCAACTGTCACACTAAAGACCCGATTCAAATTCCAATTATTTAAACAAGATTCAA
This sequence comes from Arachis duranensis, assembly GCF_000817695.3. Lineage (NCBI taxonomy): Eukaryota > Viridiplantae > Streptophyta > Magnoliopsida > Fabales > Fabaceae > Arachis > Arachis duranensis. The sequence goes on along the minus strand of NC_029776.3, from coordinate 33,842,284 downwards.
TTGTTGCTCCTATAACCTCTCCTGAATGACTTGTCACTTGACAAAAATTAAGTATTTTTTTTATGTAATTTCCAATCCAAATCAACAAAGTGTGCTGTCAAACTCATATAAGTAAAATTTTGAATTGAAGTCCAAGTGTCAGTGGTTAGACATACTCTACCACAATTTGCCGAAAGAAAATCTTGCAACTTCATCTTCTCTTCAGCATAAAGAGCTCTAATGTCACGTGCTAATGAAGTCCGTGAAGGAACTTTGAATCTTGCTTGTAGGGCATGCACAAATTTTCAAAATTTTGGGCTTTCAACGAAGCGAAATGGTAGCTCTTCCCCAATAAACATTTCCACAAGTGCCCTTCGAGCCTCCTCTTGGTCAAATTTGGAAGCACTGGCTGAATTTAAAACACCACGCTTATCTATAGTCGGTGTGGTCGTTGTTTTTCTTCTTTTGTTCGAATCATTATTAGGATTTTGCTTGCATCTTCTCAAATGACCACCCATTGAGCTGGTTCCATTCCCATATTGTATTAAGCTACCACAATATTTGCATTTAGCCTTCTTCTCAGTAGCATTCTCCACATCAAAATGATCCCAGACAGCTGACCGATTCTTATGAACACCTGATGGTGGAGAAGATGGTTGAGTGCTAGCAGACATCCCTGCTGCTTCAATATTACTGTTTTCAGTCATCTTGCTCTGCATATAAAGCAAGGTGTACATAACTCAAAATTTGGTGCCAAACATGCTAAAATTAACACAAACTAATCCAAAGAAACAGCAGCCATAAAACTTCAGCATGATTCATAAACTAATGCATGTTCATATATCTCGCAAGACAGCAGCAGTGTTTAAATCAAAAATTCATATAAATTGGGAGTTATGTACTCAAGAATCTATTGCTGCAGAATCAGAATTCAGTTTCTTTTTGCACAAGGCACCATTTTTCAAAAGGGGAAGCGTTATTTATAACTCATAAATTTCTTTAGGGATATGCAACCTAGTATATCTAATCTAATCATGCAATTAAACATAGGTTCAGAACTTCCCTAGACAACAATAACATGAAATAAAACTAAGATTCATATAAAAACCAATAAATAATAAAATCAACCATTCATTTTTACTATTTTAGGAAGTTCAGCCAAATGTGAATCAAGAATTATACATTCTACAAACTAGGAAACTTAGGCAACTAAATTCGAGACAGCTTAAACTACAAAGTTCTTAAGAGTTTTTTATGCAACCAACTAGACTTCTTAGAGTTTCAGGAAAAATTAGTTTCATTTCATTAAGAGGCCCAGATTGGCAGCAGTAAATCTAACAATTTACTAATTTACTAATTATTATTTACTATGTATGTATGTTGGTTGTAATTTACTAATTATTATTTAGATGGGTGTGAATTGGTTTTATTGTGATTGTGACAAATGCATATCTGCACATGTGCCCAAGTCAATGAGGGAAGACAAGTTATGGTCTTCATGACATGCTGGCTCCTAAACATAGTGCAATCCATTTACGAACATGACAAATAAAACTAATATAAATTTGACTTCAGATGAACTCTACCAGTTAGTTCTAAACCTTACCGTTTGAAATATGGGTCCTAGTGCTGCAAATATTGTGTTGTTATACTTAATTTATATAGAACCTCACATTGTTTGATCTAATTTAACACTATATGCTGGTTAGTAACTTCTGGGTCCTACTGTTATATCATACATGTTTAATAGGTACAACTAGGTGTCCTTTTGTTTCTTTTTAAATTGAAAAGGAGAGAAAAAATAGATACCGATCCGCGAACACCCTTTACAACTGTGAGAACAAAGCAACATTTCAAGAGCACAGAGATTTTTATGCCTGTTCGATCTATTTATTTATTTATTTTGGAGAATTTCTATGAGTATTTGATTACCATTCGTTTACTAACTAGATACGTATTTTCTTCCCCAAATTTGAAGAAATAAAGAATGATCAAATTAAAAAATATTGTCAAATAATAAAAAAATATAACTTTAATTTTAACTATATTTTTCAAGTATTATTAAATTTTCATAACTACCATAATCACCATACTCATAACTACCACAAATTCCCCTGTTAACTAATATATCAAATAATACATGGAGTAGAATAAGAGAGAGTTCAAATCTTATTCTAATAATAACATCTAACACATGCAACATTTGCTAAATACTAATATTATGCAAGACTAGCTAAGATGCGAAATATATATACCACAGAATCTGAAGTTGTAACCACTAGCATGAGCGTGAAAAGAAGAAAGTAAGAGGATGAAAGATAAGCATAAAAGAAGGTAGAGCTTTGGAATTAGAGGAGACTGAAACTCCATGTTAATTATTGAAGAGAAGAAGTTCTATCTTCAAAGTTGATGGAACGTAATAACAAAGCAAACTTAGCTTAATTAGAGATTTGATTTCACCAACAGTTTCATTTTAGTTAGTTATTGCACGTTTGGGATCAATACAATGGGAACAATCTTTTTTATACGTAATATGCAGACAAATTATGTAATTTTGAGCTTTAATTGAACCCATCAAGACAGAGAAAAACAAAAGATTGAAGTTTTGATAGAGTACAAATAGAATCCAATGTTAGTTGAGCTGAATAATTAAAGTTGAATAAAAGGGTAAAATCATGTGGTTTTCTAGCATGTGTATAAAGTGAATGAACCATAGTTAAAGTTGGAGAAACCTGGTGCAATGTATCAACAACAGAGTAGCATGATGAATGAACAGGAACAAAATTCAAAGCTAATTAAAAAATTTAAACACAACGCAAGGCAAATACCTGGTGCTTGGTGAGCCTCTGTGAATGGTTCTTCTGAGAAATCACCGTCAACACTTGATCAAAGGACAACCACACAACCTTGCTGTAAAAAAAAACCCCAAAATAAAAATGGCATTAACACAAACACTTGATATGCATAACAGCATAAGCAATCAAACCTTGTTCAGTTTTTCAAATTGATGGAATGGAACAGAACAGAAAAGAACATGGAATCAAACCTTTGGTAAACCTATCTAACCTTGAGGGTACCCAGAGAACAGAGAAGAACAGAGCTGGGTCACGGCGAGAAAAGGCGGACGGCGCCTTGAGGGTACCCAGAGAACGGAGAAGAACAGAGCTGGGTCACGGCGAGAAAAGGCGGACGGCGGAACCGCGGATGGCGGAACAGAGTAGTGGCGCGACGCGCTTGTGGTGGTGGTGGCAGCTACGAAACTGCAGTGCCAGTTGCCTGCTCCGGTGCGGCGGTGCCGGCTGCGGGGCGAAGGAGAAAAGGATTCGTGATTTCGTGAGAGCTAAAACTGGTTCACCAAATCAGAAATGAAGAATTAGGGTTTTTTTGAGATTTGGATTTTAATCTGGATCTGGATCTGGATCTGGATTTAAAACCATTTAGATGGATTTAAAACCAAATTATAAAATAAATTTGGTTTGGTTTGGATTTTTTTTGGTTTAAAACTGGTTTTTTTTAAATGGTTTAGTTTGAATTTGGTTTAAAATCCAAATTTTGGATATTTTTGCCCACCCCTAGTTTTTACACATAAAAACCTATTTTTATTTAGAAAACCAATTTTGTTTATCTAAAAGCTGATTTTTCTTTTTAAAAAACTGATTTTTTATTTAAATTATATAAAATCAATTATAACTTATTAATTATTTTTTAATATTTTAAAAGATTGATTTTACCTTTATTTTATTACAAATCAAATAATATAATATAACAAAACAAAATCCTAAATTTTTAATAAAATAAAAATGTCAAAATTTATTAATGTAAACAGTGTTGATACTATAATGACATTCAATTTGTAAAGTTGATTTAAAAATAAAATAATAATTTTTTATTAATAACTTATATTACTACTAGTTATATTATGATTTTTATTATTTTAAAAATAAAATAATGCATAAAAATATATGAGAAGTCAATATAATAATTTAGTGTTAATTCTATAATGATATTTAATTTGTAACGTTGATTTAAAGATGTCAAATAGGATAGGATAAAAAGTTTGAAAGAATGATGAAGATAGGCATCGAACTTAAATACATAGGTTGAAAGTATATCAATTTAACGAAATGAGCTAACTTTATTTTCTTTAAAATAGAACTACCAATATTTTTACAAAAATTTTGGCGGGTCATGGCCCCCATTGCCTACACAAAGCTCCGCCACTGGCTAACAACAACCAAATGGATCAGCCACGCTTTGTAGTTTGACAACGACATCATTTTAATATTCTCAACGCTACCCTCTTTATTCTAAAAAATTCTCGCATTACGTTCCAGCCATATATTCCAAATTATTGCAAAGAATCCAAGAAACTACTTTTCTTGCTCATCTTTTCTTTCAAGCCCTCCTATCCAACTCTCAAATAGTTCTTTGATTGCACCTGGTATAGCCCAAGCTCCATCAAAGTATATCAACCATGCACACCACACACAACCATCACTCCCCTTTTATAACATTTACTTACTTTAAGCAACATATTATCCCACATTAACAATAAACATCTAGAAGCACCTACAGATTCTACATATTTCCAACTCACCATGTCATTTCCCCAAATACGTATTATGTCAAATCTAGTTATTACTTCTCTCTTAGTTTCCATCAACCTTAATATGTTCAATATAAATTTCTTTTTCAATTATTTTACCATACTCAACTTTCCATCACCTCCTAAACCTCTAATATTCCAACAACTATAAATTATTTAAAAATATTTTTACACAACTTATTAGAGTATTTAGGTATGCTCCTTCTCGCTTTTTATTTCTGTTTTTCTCTCCTTTTTCTGTTAACAATTTCTTCATTCTAAGCTTGTAATATTGACATAATATCTTCGTCATTATTATATAACATTGCTCTAGACTTCACTGCTAACTCCGAGGCCTTCACATTTTCCTTTCTCTGCTCCTCCCACTTCAAACTTCCACCATCCACCTCATTCACATGCTCTAGTACAGTTTTCGATCTAGCCTCGTCAATATCACCACCTCTGTCATCTTCACACTGTGCCTTACAAGCCATCTCAATCTTTGGTGTCACAATTCTTGATTCACCCCTTCTCCTGCAAAATTGGAACTTCTTTTCTTGGTATGATTTAATAGCATATGAGCTTTTCTTTGGCACTCTTCTTCAACCATCAACATATGCGACATCTCGACAACCCGGCTCTCCTCCACTTTCGTCGTTCCCGCAGTCTGTAAAACTCGGTCAAACCATAATTAATTAAATAATAAATTAAATAGGAGTGAATATGGTTAGAAAATTTAGCAATCAAAATTTGATAATTTAAATATGATATTTGGACTCAGTGAATTTTTCTGAGTCAAAAAACATAGTTTTCTGAATAAAAATGTACACTGAAAATTTGATCGGTAGTACCGGTTGTAATCTGTCTGATATTGTGGCTGAGAAAATTAATTAGAGGTAAATAATTTTAAGAAATAAGAATTTATAACTTGGAAAGATAGAAATATTTATAATACGATTTAAAACTCTAATATTAAAGGTTTTGGTCTAAAGTTGGGCCAGCAGACTAAAACAAATGAACCGGACCCAAGTGGGCCTAAGACCCAACATATATAAACATTAGTTATGAGCATTTCAGCTCATTTTCTCTAAAGAATGGGGCGTGGGGCGCTAAAATGGGGAAGAGAGGAGGAAGAGAGAAAATCCTAACTCCATCAAACTTTAAATCACCATAACTTTTGATTCGGAACTCCGATTGACGAGTCGTTTGCGACCATGCATCACTCTTCTGATCCTCTATAATTCTATCTAAGTATTGTGGTGAGTATTCCATTGTCCTCTGTCTAGTTTTCATTTTTTTTCCTTAAATTTGAGTTTGGTTATGGGTGTTGAGTAATTTTATGATTTTGGTTGTTTAGGAGTGCTCTAGTATGAGCCATTGGTGAGTTCCATCAACCAATTTTTTGGGTTAAGGTAAGAAACCCTCTAACCCTTGTGGTTTATGAAATTTTATGAATCCTAGGTTAATGTATATATGTGAAATTGGTTATGTTAGTGTATTTGGTGATTTTGGTGCACAATGGGAAGATTCAATTTGCTTGTGAAACTTTGGTGTGAAGATTTAAGCTTGTGGGCCTTGGAGAAAAGAATTCAAGTTTGGGTGTGAATGCCGTCATTAAGGTACGGTTTAAGTTTCATTTAAGTACCGTGCGGTGTGATTAGAATTCCTAGGCTTGATGCCTCTAGGATTAAGTTTGAATTGTGTAAATAGTTGGTACTAATATACATAGTTGATATGTAATGTAAATTAATGATTGGGTTGAGAATTGTGTGAATTTGTATGTTTGGTGTGTTGAGAATTTGATGAATTGAGTAATGAATATTGGTTTGTGGAATATGCATTTAAATTGTAAATTTGGGCCGGAGGTCGGAAAGAGGTAAGAAAGGTAAGTTGATGTGTGTATTGTGTTATGATATAAGAGATTGGATGGATTTTAGATATTGAATGTATGAATAATTGGTTTGGTTATTGGTTAATAAGGTTAGAAGAATTGAGGTGTGGAATTTGATAGTTTTGGGTAAAATTGTGTAGATGAGGTAGGTTTGATTTTGGTTGAGTGTAATTATGTGAACGTGGTTAGGTTGTAGTCATGTAGATGAGTGAAAATTAATTTGGCTTGTGAACATTGGAAAATTGGTGATTTCTGTTTTTGGGTAAAAACTGATTTTTTTACCAATTTCAGCGGTTCGTAACTCGGTGATGAGCGGATAATTTGTATGCTTTTTGGCATTGTTTTTAGTATGTTTTTAGTATGATCTAGTTAGTTTTTAGTATATTTTTATTAGTTTTTAGCTAAAATTCACTTTTCTGGACTTTACTATGAGTTTGTGTGTTTTTCTGTGATTTCAGGTATTTTCTGGCTGAAATTGAGGGTCCTGAGCAAAAATCTGATTCCGAGACCAAAAAGGACTGTAGATGCTGTTGGATTCTGACCTCCCTGCACTCGAAGTGGATTTTCTGGAGCTACAGAAGCCCAATTGGCGCGCTCTCAACGGCGTTGGAAAGTAGACATCCTGGGCTTTCCAGCAATATATGATAGTCCATACTTTGCCCAAGATTTTGATGGCCCAAACCGGCGCTCAAAGTCTCCCTCAGAAATTCCAGCGTTAAACGCCGGAACTGGCATAAAAATGGGAGTTAAACGCCCAAACTGGCAC
>NC_029776.3:33833572-33834232 GCF_000817695.3 Arachis duranensis | reverse complement strand
TTGCAAAAGTGTGATTGCAATTTCGTGCACCAAGTTTTTGGTGCCGTTGCCGGGGATTGTTGAGTTTGGACAACTGACGGCTTATCTTGTTGCTTAGATTAGGACTGTTTTATTTTTGTTGGTTTAGAGTCTTTTAGTTGAGTCTAGTTTCATATTTTAAGTTTGGTGTCATTTGCATGCTTTTGTTTTTCTTTTAATTTTCGATTTTTGCATGTTCTTAGTCCCTTTTTGATTTATAAAAATTCTAAGTTTGGTGTCCTCTTTGTGTTTTTCCCTTAAAAATTTTCGAAAACTGTGTGTTTGATTTTCTAAAAATTTTAAGTTTGGTGTCTTTTTGTGTTTTTCTCTTTCCTATTTTCAAAATCAAATCTTTTTCATAAAAATTTTTTCAATCATATCTTTCTAATTGCTATTTTCAAAATTTTTTTAATTAACTCATTGATTCAGTTTTCAATTTGCTTTGATCTTATTTTCTTTTTGATTTTCGAATTTTTATTTTATTTTATTTTATTCTATTTTTTTTTTGTAAATTCAAAAAAAAAAACACAAAATTTATCTCCTTGCAATCATTATCATTTCCCTTTTGTCCATCATGGACTTAAGTGGGATCAATCAGTCCAAAAGGACTCTGGGGTCATATGCTAACCCCATTACAGCTGC
>NC_029776.3:33831538-33831709 GCF_000817695.3 Arachis duranensis | reverse complement strand
TGCTGGAAATGGAGGAGCACAAGAGTGCAACTCTCATTCTAGGAAGACCCTTCCTAGCAACTGGACGAACTCTCATTGATGTACCAAAAAGGGAAGTCACCTTGAGAGTCAATGAGGATGAGTTCAAGTTGAATGCTGTGAAAGCTATGCAGCATCCAGACACACCAAATG
>NC_029776.3:33825111-33825391 GCF_000817695.3 Arachis duranensis | reverse complement strand
AATGGACAGAGGATCAAGCATTATCTTGAAAGCAATTTTGAGCAAGAATGCTCAAAACTGAGACTTGAGTGATTCTCAGTGAAGGTCCAGCTAAAGACAGTAAAGAAGCGCTTACTGGGAGGCAACCCAGTCATTAGTAGGTTATATGATTAGTTCTTACAGAGGCAAATATCAAAAATGAAGGAATTCACAGAGTTATAGAAGGATTCAGCTCAAAAAGCAGAGAAAATGAGCTTACTGGCGAAAAAACGCCAGTAAGGGGCATTTTGGGCGTTAAACG
>NC_029776.3:33808739-33821419 GCF_000817695.3 Arachis duranensis | reverse complement strand
TGAGAGGATGGGAGGTAGCCATTGACAACGGTGAAACCCTACATACAGCTTGCCATGGAAGGAGACTTGCGTGTTTGAAGAAGAAGACAGTAGGAAAGCAGAGATTCAGAAGATGGAGCATCTCCAAACCTCAACCTATTCTCCATTACTGCAAAACAAGTAATCATTTCATGTTCTTTTGCTTTTCACAATCAATCCTGATAATTTCTGATATCCTGACTAAGATTTACAAGATAACCATAGCTTGCTTCAAGCCGACAATCTCTGTGGGATCGACCCTTGCTCACGCAAGGTATTACTTGGACAACCCAGTACACTTGCTGGTTAGTTGTGCGGGATTGCAAAAGTGTGATTGCAATTTCGTGCACCACTCGGCACTCGAAGTTAGAAATTCTTCAAAATTAGATTTTTATGAATGTTTATTCAACGATCTTTCCAATGGTATAGAAATGGTTGAAAAAAAATTTTGTAGAAGAAGTTATGTGTGGCGGAACTTTGAGCTTTGAAAATGTAATTCTGCAGCTTTTTAACTTAGTAAAATTTTTGGCAAATCGTGCTTCCACGCGCACGCGTGGCTGACGCACACGCGTCACTCACGATTTTTACTCTCTCACGCATACGCCTGGCCAACGCGTATGCATCGCTGTATTGATGCAAGTGTCCAGTAGAAAAATCCAGAGAGTTGCGCTGGTACTGTGCTGGCTTTATGCGAGGAGCACAAAACGCACCCACGCGTGCGCGTGACTAACGCGCACGCGTTGCACTACCTTTCTGCTTCCCATGAGTGCACATGGACGACGCTCAAGCGTTGGTTCCTTTTTCCTCCTTCCACGCGTGCGTGTGGGCGACGCGCACGCGTGACCCTGTTTTTAACAAAAAATTGATTTTTGAGTTTTTAAAGTCAAATTTTAGACTTCTAAACCTCCATTTTCATCCTCTAAGTCCTAAATCTTTATAGTATGCCTAGTAATGAAAGGAATATAGGACATGTGGTAACTTGTAGATGAAGTAAAGTGAGAATCAATGATGAATGATGAGTAATGATGATTGTATGAGTTGCTAAGGATGATGGTGGGAGTACTGTGTATGCCATGAGCCAAAGGGTTGTGTTTGTTAGTGAATTATGTCTGGTTGTGTATTATGTTGTGAGCCGGATGGCTGTGATAAATATTGATTTATGGTGGAGTATGTATATGCATATGATTGAATGAGATAGAGGTGCTGGATAAGAGGCGGTGGAAATGACCACTCGCTCTGGGTATTTGATTAAGAAGTGTGGAGATGTTGAGAATGTATGAGAAATGAATTAATGAATTAATGATTATGAAGGAATTGAAATAATAATGAAAAAAACTTAAATTTGATTGTGATATGCCTCCGGGTAAGACGCAGTGGTGTCATCCACTTACTCCGAGTAAGAGGCAAGGACACCGGGTACGATAAAGTGGTGTTGTTCACTTGCTCCAGGTATGAATTGTGAATGAATTGATGTATGGAAATGAATTGTAATGATAATGAAAATGTGTTTCTGAATGTGACTCCGGATAAGATGCAGTGGTGTTATCCACTTGCTCTGGGAGAGTTCGAGACTTCAGGTAAGATGCAAGGGCTGTGTTCTATCATCGCTTGCTTCGGGTCCAGAACTATAACACCGCCTGGGTAAGAGGCAATAGTGAGGTTGTCCCCTACTCCAGGTACGTGGGTAAGATGCAAGGGTTGCGGCATTGTCCTACTTGCTCCGTATTTGGTGTTCCATCCACGGTTAGCTACCAGGACTTGTCGGGTTGGCTATATAACTGACAGATGATATCATCAGCCATAGGACAGGCATACATCATTTGCACATACTTGAATTATTTGGATTTGCCTATTTGTTTTGGATTGCTATATTATATAATGCTATGTTACTTGATTATGGGCTACTTGTTCTACTTATACATCATTGTGTATTACTTTCCTGTATTGCTTCTGTTTGTACAATTGAGAGGCCCCTTATGCTGGTGTTGGTTGACACTGAGGGCGGTTTTTGATGAGATGAGTTGATGATGTGATTGAATAATGATGATGATTATCAAATGAGATAATTTAAGCTCATTGGGTAGACGCAGTGAAGTGATTTCACTTGCTCCAGGTGAGGATATGAAGTATTGATATAGAATTGCTGAGGTAGAATAACTAGGGATGGTTTTGTTTATAATTCTGATTGTGAATTATCAAAGAGTTAGAAAGTTGGGAAGCATGAAGAACATGAATTAGGTTTAGTATTCCCTTATGACAGTTTCCTATTCATGGATTAGCGAGAACATAGGCTGAATATTTGGTGAAAGGAAGTTTAGGATGCTTAGTGAGTTTTTATTACAATGCATTGTATTTATTTTGCACTTTTACCGTACTGGGAACCCATGGGTCGGGGGTTCTCATTCCGTATATATCTCTTGTTTTTTTTAGATGCAGGTTCAGGTGCTCAGCAGTGAGTTGTGGTTCATCTGAGAGATGGCGAAGATCTTTATATTCTCTACTTTATATTTTGCTTAGAATCTCTCCACCTTTATTTTGAAAAGCTTATATTATGTATTGAACTCTTTTAAACTTGCCTATAGAGGTTTTTATGTTTCTTTTGGGAGAGATTAGGAGATACTGTTGCCAACTACTGTTATACTGTACCCTAGCCGGCCTAAACTTCGCGGGCCGCGGCTAGTGGCTATTTACTTATGTTATATATCTATATATTGTCCTTCTCTTATTCTCCTTAATGCCTTTAACTGTATATCGCTTTCGACTTCACGCTTTATCTTTAGTTGTCAATGCGTGAGTGATACGATTTCGCAATTTTATTTTTACTCTTTTCAGACTTCTCGATTAATACTCCTTTCAATTTTACTTATAATTATGTATTAAAAATCTCCCTTGTGAGTCGTACCACTTTATTATCATTGACTTATGACTCGAGCATAAGGATTTGAATATTAGGGTGATATGCCGCTTGATTCCCAGAACCATCATTATTGTGGTTCACGGCCTGGACCTCAGATGGCTCTACTTGAGATCCTCGATGGCCAGCTCTCACCGTTCCTTTTGCCCTCGGGTCCGCATCGATGTGTCATGCCAATCTTCATCACACAATGCTCCTCGAAGGGGACCTGGAGCTACGCATTCCTTCTTCCACATGTATAGCAATAACCCGAATTGTAGCCGCCCGATCCATTTCAGCCTCTCTAATCCAGCATCCATCATTCACACAACCCTCCCTTAGCCCATATTTCCCATTTGCAATTGGTGGCCCAATAATTAGATGGCCCAAACAACACATGCCTCCAGTACCTATTGGGTTATACATCTTGTTATTATAATATCCATCATAAATATTTCTCTATTTCTTATATCACCCACATGGATCCCATGACAACAATTTGAACGTGCCTTAGAAACCGTTCTTTTTGAATTACCTTCCCGACTCAAATCATAATCCCTATAATCATCTCCTCCATTAATCTCCTTCAATGCATTTGGGTCTGTTTCTTTTTTTTTCTTAAAAGATTTTAAAATTCTCTTGATTAGAGTCATTCAAAAATACGTCACAAATTACTCTTCTACCCTTGTCTTCATCGTGGTCCCTTGTCCCTGCCACCACCAATGCCGCCGCTGGATCCCACAATGTCTTTAGCATCTCCATTCCTCTGTCACCTAAATTATGGTTAGCTTGTATTGTTCGTGATTTTTCACCATCCAAAAAGCTTTTTGATTCATAAATCTTACGTCGCACCTCCTTGACAAAAACATCAAACCCACTAGTACCCACCGTGATGTGAATCCATTCACTAATAACATCAAACACACATGTATCAATTTGAACTCTTCTAGAGCTATACGATAAGTTTGACTCTGTCACTTCATCACACCCTACTACTTTTCTCCAATTGTCCACCTATCATTTTGAATGTTTCTGCAGATTACACATGTAGTGAAACTCCTAAACATTCTAGCCAAACTCTTCTTGTCTCACTTCGTTCTGATTCTTTCCATCTCCAGATACTATGAAAATTTTTCAAGAGACTATTCATTTCGAAAGTAAAATACTCTTCCGCATGGTTCACTGTATCAAAAGTTAATAGTGTCTTATACGCTCCTAACTCTCGGATTTGAATAACCTGAGGCATATTCTTGCTAATTGCCTTCTTTAACGTATTGAATTCTATAGCCGTGGTTGTTCCTTCTATTAAACTCCTTGATAGTGAACCTATGTTTTTTTCAACTGTCACTTCAACCTTTTTCGTCCATTCATTTTCATTAGGATAATTTTTTGTTGTATTCTTTATCGTCACTTTTTCATCTGGATGAGTAGCCATATTATTCCCACATTGAGGCTCTCTGTTCTCAACCTCATAACTTTCTCGTTCTTTATCATGCACCCTTCTTCCCTTCTCCCTGATTGTCCTTCTATACATAGCCTCTCTCACGGATATTGTCTTGCCTCGTAATTTCATATGATTCATGTCCGCTATAACCTTCAGGGCCCTTCCTTTTGTCGTATACCGCATAAAGACAAAAAGATATATATAGCATCACATTTTTTCACTTCCAAGAAAGATATATATCATTGAACCTTCTATCCAGTTAAAAAGGTGAAACAACATGCTCTTTGAGATGTCTACTGGTAAATTGTCGACAAAAATGGAGAGAGACTCATTTTCAAGCAATGATACTCTTCTCGATTCCAAACACTAGGATCCTTGAATGTTGATGTGATATCCTAGTTCTACCCCTCTATGTTTTTCCCCTCTCTCTCATTCTCTCATTCTCTCCTTAAATATGATTTTTTCTAATTAGTCAAGGAACATAAACCCAAAGATATGCATGTGGCACACGTGTAGGATGTCAAAAGGGATGAAACTCGTCAAACCAGTCTATTTATTCACTTAAATGGTGATGAAATTTTGTTTAAAAGTAGACACATTTAAATTTTGGATTAAACAATCTAAAACTAATTAACCTCAAAAAATAACAAGTTAAACGAGCTAGTTCATGGGATAACAAGTTAAATTTTGGATTAAACAACTTAAAACTAATTAACCTGAAAAAATAATAAGTTAAACTAATTTTTTTTATATTTTTAAAAAAATCTAATACTTCTTTCAATATTTTTAATCCGACCTGATCCAACTCACCCTTAAAAAATTCTGTTTAAGGAATTTGGGCTAATAGTGGTCTCTTTTTTCTTAAATCATTTTTAGTTGAAATCTAAAAATTTTCATCCAATTTTTTTTTTAAATTAAAAAAAATAAACAGGCTAGCTTGATGGCCATAAATGATTCAAACTTAAAAAATGATGCTCGTGAAAAAATAAAAAAAATAAACAAGTCAACTCATAACCCATAGATTTAGACGGGTTGGGACTAAACAATCTGAATTAGGCCATTTAATAGTCCTACACACGCGCTATGAATCAAAAAGAAAAAGGTTAGAGTTTTAATTTGAATAAACTACCATTATATTCATGAATATTCAGAATGTTTAACAAATTTAGTGACGAAAAATTAAAACTAACTTGTACTAAAAAAAACTCTAATGAACATAATTAACACTAAAAAACTATCCAAAATTTTTAAAGAGTGAATACCCATTCTAGTCCCTAAAAAATACGATTTCTTACCCTTGATATTTAATTTCATGAGACAGGTTAGCCCTTCTGTCAATGTTCTCTCTTCAAAATATACTTATGTGACACGTTATTTAGTAATATATCATCTATTTAATTTTTATATGTAAAAATAATTTAAAAATCACTAATAATTCTTAGTTTTGTTCCAAAAATTTAGCTAATATATTTAAAAAAAGGTAAGCAGACGGTTCTGCTCTCCCTGGCGACGGTGCAGACGATGCGGTGGCGGCGGGCTGAATGGAGGCAGCAGCGTGGCTCATCTCCTCTTCTGATCACAGCTCCGCACCCTATCTCTCTTGGATCTATTTTTCTTCTGCATCCCTTTCCCCATTACTGCTGTGAATGATTTGAGAAAGGGGAAAGGTTGGTGTCACTGTTGTTGAGTCTAAGAAGAGGGCAATTGGAGTAGGGTTTCGGCGGCTAGGTTTGGGAAGAATTAGGGTTTCATTTTCAAAAGTTAGGGTTAGGGGCATTATAGTAATTTCACATAAAATTGGGAATAATGTAGTAATTGAAACTCAATTAAATACAACACTAATTATATATAGAAAATACTATTTCTTCATCACTTTCACAAATTATTTTCAATAAAATGTTCAAATCAAATAATTAGAAATAATATACTTAATTTCTCATTTTTCAAAATAGCAGTATTAATATTTAAAATATTACTTATTTAATCAAATAATTGTAAAATTGGATAATAATCATAACTCATATCAAATTCAATAAATCAAAACTTACTTTAATTATCCTTAGTAAAATAATTTTCTGAAATTAAGACTATAAATAACTATATGATTTGAGACTTGATCATAATAAAACTTTTCAAAAGTTTTGGGTCTTACAATTTACAGTTGATTGATGAAAACAGTATTCAGAGGTACGTGAAGTGCCACATTATATTGTTATTTGGTACGATCTTGTTTGAAGACAAGTCTGTGGCATCTGTGCATGAAAAGTTCCTGCATTTACTTCATGATTTTGGCAGTATCAAACAGTATAGTTGGGGATCAGCTTGCCTAGCATACCTGTATAGGACATGATATTTTCCTCGACATCTCAGAATCTATTTTCACAAATCATACCTTTAAGCTCTTCAAATGAGATTGTAAAGGGAATAACAATATCTAACGGATTTTCACAAGTAAATTTTACTCCTTCAGATGTTTGTAACAAAATTTGACCAAAATAATATATTTTCAAAAGGACTATATCATCCATTTTTCTCAAAAGTATAAAGAGAAACTTCACTATCAATTTTTGTTAGTTCATACGAAAGGAGAGAAATACAAGAGCAGAAGAAAAAAGAAGAACAAGAAGAACAAGAAGAGGAGATCTAAGAAGTGGTTTACGAGTTACACACACACACACACACACATATCGGATCGATTAGTGTCAACTGATTCAAAAAAATTATATAACAATCAACTCGGACCATCCGATTTGATTTTCATAAAAAGAATAATTATATATAAAAATCGGATGGTTCGATTAGCTTAGCCAAATTTCAAATTTTCGTTCTCACATAAATCAAACTGTCTGATTGGTGTGCAAAATTTAAAAACAAAAAATCAGATATGAAATAGTTATGCAGAAATGAAATAGTTCGCGCATTTCTCTAGGAAACATAACATTCCCAATGGGATTTAATGAGCCTCCTCCTTTCTAAACCTTTTCACATTCTTAGGGTTTGCTACTTCGTTCATTTCCATCATTCTCATCATTCTTCATTTCTGCAGAAATTCTTCTTTGTCTTTTCCATGGATTCAGAATCCGGTCTCTATTCTAGCAGCATTCCCACTGTTACCACCACTTATTCTCCTACTACCATTATCGCCACAACCTCCACCGCTGTTCCTATCACTACCTTAACCATTGTAGCCATCACATCATCTTCTCCTCCTGCTTCCACTATCGCCGCTGCGGCTGCCGCTTCTGCTCCTGGTGTAGCTTCTGCTGCTCGCGTATCTCCCTTACAAGAAGAGGATGATGATGATGTTCACATCGTAGACCCTCCTCCTTTAGTGGCCAATGTGTCACGGTTTTATAACAACGATGGTACACTGCGAGCTCCCAACCTTGACATTGAGACTACCACATTCTAGAGGAGCCAGGTATTGCTTCCATTCAAGGTCACCAATGTCTTATATTCCTATGTGGGCCCTTTCAACTCGAGAACAAATAGAATCTATCTCTTTTTTCTTTCCATCTCCCATTGAACATCTTTCTTTGATATTTTGCAAAAATGTTAGGGCTATCTATTTTGGTAGTCAAGTTTTTGGAACAGCACCCGCTAAGGAGTCTAGTTCTTTATTCTCGACTTGGATGTCGAGACTATATTCGACTTACAAGTATATATGGAAGTATTTAGGCATTGCTTTTGCTCTTAAATTAGCCACTTTCAATTTGTCTTATACTGCACCTCTCTTAGGGAGCTAGCTTGTACTTTTGTTGTCCAGCTACTAATAATTTCTATGTTTCTTATAAAATGATGGGCCCGACCTTGATGAAAATTTCTTCATTGACTGGCATTCCTTCCGATGGGAAGGATGCGTGTTGGGCTACTGAATACCTTAATGATGTTTTTGACATTAATTTTGACTCGACTTCTGTGTCGAATTTCATTCAAAATAACATGGGTTCTGAGGGTGACCCTGTGATTGACAGTGAGCAGGTAGTTTCTTATTCTTGTGGCTAAATGCTTTTATATTTTGTCAAAAATTGATTTAGATCCCAAAATGCAATTATTTGCCGCTAGCTATCATGCTTCATTGTAAAAAATATGTCAACCTACCTTCTTTAATTCTGGGCCAATTGTATGAAACTCTTTTTTTAGTAGTTAGTGAGATTCGACGAGATGAGTCTTCGATCAACTGCTTTGGTCCTTTCTGGGTTGTAAATCTATGGTTGAAAGTTGTACTCGAACCTCGATTCACTGCGTCCTCTTCTAAAGTTCCAAAAGCTCAGCTTGATGGTATTCGAATCTCTTTCCTTTCTTGGTCGAAACCAAAAAGCATGTCATCTATCAATACTTTTTGTTGTTTCATCACTCTTCTTCTCAACATCAAGACTAATGGTGACTCTTCCTACTACCCAAATCCATTTACCTATCGAAAAAGTGCTATTGGGTATCTTCATTTTTTAACTACCCTCAAACCTGAAAATTAAAAGACTGTCGGTGAACAATGTTCGAAAACCTTAACTCCCCGAATTCTTCCTGTGGGTCTCCCTCATGAGTCAACCATGACTCTAAAAAAAAGAAATTGGTCACCTATTTTTCCCAATATATGTCAAGGCAGTTTGGTCTTGCACAAGCGTTACCTTCTCCTCTTTCTTTTGATCCTGAAGCACAAATGATCCACTATGAGGTGTCGAGTTTGGAAGAGTTTGATCAAATTTTGGACCTTAATCGCCAAAGGGTGACTTTTCAATATCATAGATATGACATTTAAGTTTTGCTTTATTTTGATAGCCGCTTTCCACAAGTGGTGGTCTTCTTATTATAATTCTCACGGCACCTTGTCTGAGCAAGCACTTTATAACTTGGTTCTTCCTATTGCACAAACTGCTGAAGTGTCAAAGAAAACTAAAAGTAAGCATGTCGAGGAAGTTGTTGAGTTCGAAAAATATTATAAAGTAAAATGGCATCTGAAGAAGGTAAAGTATGTTTTCAATGAGGCCTTAAAGGTATGGAAAAAGAAGAGGGACACACATTTTTCAAATATCTCAACCGTTATTATGAAGCTTTGGCATAAGACCCTGATGAGCGGATAATTTATATGCTTTTTGGCATTGTTTTTAGGTAGTTTTTAGTATGATTTAGTTAATTTTTAGTATATAATTATTAGTTTTATGCAAAAATCATATTTCTGGACTTTACTATGAGTTTGTGTATTTTTCTGTAATTTTAGGTATTTTCTGGCTGAAATTGAAGGACCTGAGCAAAAATTTGATTCAAAGGCTGAAAAAGGACTGCAGATGCTGTTGGATTCTAACCTCCCTGCACTCGAAATAGATTTTCTAGAGCTACAGAAGGCTAATTGGAGTGCTCTCAATTGCGTTAGAAAGTAGACATCTTGGAATTTCCAGCAATATATAATAGTCCATACTTTGCCTGAGTTTTGATAACACAAATTGGCGTTTTAACGCCAACTTTCTACCCTTTTCTGGCATAAAAGCTAGAGTTAAACGCCCAAACTGGCACCATAGCTGGTGTTTAACTCCATGAAAAGCCTATGCACGTGAAAGCTTCAATGCTCAACCCAAGCACACACCAAGTGGGCCCCGGAGGTGGATTTCTGCATCATTTACTTATTTCTGTAAACCCTAGGTTACTAGTTTATTATAAATAGGACTTTTTACTATTGTATTTTAAAAAGAGGGGGAGATCTTCAGATCATTTTTGAGACTATCTTTGTATTACTGTTGATCTCTTAATCACATTTAGGGGGCTGGCCATTCGGCCATACTTGGACCTTCATCACTTATATATTTTCAACGGTGGAGTTTCTACACCTCATAGATTAAGGTGTGGAGCTCTGCTATTCCTCATGAATTAATACAATTACTACTATTTTCTAATCAATTCAAGCTCATTTTTGTTCTAAGATATTCATTCACACTTCAACATGATGAATGTGATGATCAAGTGACACTCATCGCCATTCTCACTTATGAACGCGTGCCTGACATCCACTTCCGTTCTACTTGAAAACAAGCTTGAATATATATCTCTTGGCCTCTTGGTCCATGACGCATAGTTGCCTCTCCTGACATCAGAGCCTTCCATTCTGTGAGATCAGAGTCTTTGTGGTATAAGTTAGAATCAATTGGCAGCATTCTTGAGATCTGGAAAGTCTAAACCTTGTCTGTGGTATTCCGAGTAGGATCTGCAATGGGATGATTGTGACGAGCTTCAAACTCGCGAGTGCTGGGTGCAGTGACAGTGCGCAAAAGAGATAGCCCTACGTAACCTGTAGCCGGACCATTTTCACTAAGAGGACGGACGGTAGCCATTGACAACGGTGATCCCCTAACATCCAGCTTGCCATGGAAAGGAGTACGCATGACTGGATGAAAGCAGTAGAAATGCAGAGGCTCAGACAGAACAAAGCATCTCCATACGCTTATCTGGAATTTCCACCAATGAATTGCATAAGTATCTCTATCTTATTTTATGTTTTATTTCATTTTTAATCATCAAAACCTTATAACCATGTGAATCCGCCTGACTAAGATTTACAAGATGACCATAGCTTGCTTCAAGCCGACAATCTCCGTGGGATCGACCCTTACTCACGTATAGGTATTACTTGGACGACCCAGTACAGTTGCTGGTTAGTTGTATTGGAGTTGTGTATCACAATTCTGTGCACCAAGTTTTTGGCGCCATTTCTGGGGATTGTTCGAGTTTGGACAACTGACGGTTCATCTTGTTGCTTAGATTATGTTCTTTTCTTTTTTTTATTTTTTTCTTCAGAATTTTTAAGAATGAATTCAAGAGTTTTAGATGATGCTTTTATCATCACAGGAGCCTTTTTGATTCCCATTAATTTGGCTGTGTATGTAATGTTCTGCTAAAGCTTGGCTAGCCATGTCTAATCTTTTTAGACTGAAGCTTTAGACTAACATTGCTTGATTCCTGGAATTCTTATTAAAAATTTTGAGTTTCTTATTTTATTTTTCAAAATAATTTTCAAAAAAATACAAAAAAATTTATAAAATCATAAAAAAAAAATTTGTGTTTCATGTTTGAGTCTAGTGTCAATTTTTAAGTTTGGTGTCAATTGCATGTCTTTATTCTTCTTGCATTTTTTAAAAGTGTGTTCTTGTTTTCTTCATTGATCTTCAAGTTGTTCTTGATGATTTTCTTTGTCTGATCTTTAAATTCTCTTGTTTTGTGTCTTTTGTTGTTTCTCATGTGCATTCTCAAATTGTTAGTGATGTGCGGAAAACGATCCAACACAAAACTCACCGGCAAGTGCACCGGGTCGCATCAAGTAATAAAAACTCACGGGAGTGAGGTCGATCCCACAGGGATTGAAGGATTGAGCAATTTTAGTTTAGTGGTTGATTTAGTCAAGCGAATCAAGATTTGGTTGAGTGATTTGTGATTTGCAGAATTTAAATTGCATGGAAAGTAAAGGGAATGTGTAAATTGCATGAAATTGAAGAGAGCAAGAATTAAATTGCTGAATCTTAAAGAACAAGTAATATAAATTGCAGAAACTTAGAATGCAAGAAATGTAAATTGCGGAATCTTAAATTGCAAGAAATGTAAATGACTTGAAATGTAAAGGGAATTGGGAATTGGATTTGCAGCAATTAAACAAGGCAAAATAAATTGCATCAAACAGAAGAGTAAAAGGGGATTGGGATTGAATCGGATCTGAAGCAGAAGAGTAAATGAACATGAAAAGCAATAAACAGAGAATTGGAAATTGGAAATTCAGATCTCAGGACCCAAGAGACTAGATAACCGAGTCTAGATCTCAATGCCTTCTCAGATCCAACAAGAACACTTGCAAAGAAATTGTAAATTGCAAAGAAAGTAGATGAAGAGCAATTAACAAAAATTTAAACTCAATTATGCAGTAAAGAAACAGAGAGATCCAAGGATGAGATTGAAACAGAATTTCTTCAATTCTCCAACCCAAGATCCAAGACAAAGTAATTGAAATTGAAAACAATAAAACTAAGAGGAAGGGAATTGAATTCTCCTTCCCCGAAACTAAGAAATTTAAGATCACACGCTACCAAAAGCTCTCCGAAAAACTACTAAGCAAAACTAAAGGGAAAACTAAAAAGAAGAGCTCCCCGAATAACTTGAATTCTATCCTATTTATACACTTTCTTCAAATGATCTTCAAGCCTTGGGTTAGGCCTTTGCTCTTGGTGGAATTGGGTTGAAAGAGGCCTTGATTGATTGCTCTTGGAGTTTGGAGAGGAACCAAAGTGAACCAATTGAACCGGATTGGATTTTTGTAAAAGTTGGAGTAAAAGTTTGAGCAAAAGTTAG
>NC_029776.3:33789490-33808516 GCF_000817695.3 Arachis duranensis | reverse complement strand
CATGTGCCAACGTTAGCCCAAAAGTTAGGGGTCTAACGTTGGCGCAAACTTTTGGTGGTCAGGGGTATTTTCATGTGCCAACGTTAGCCCAAAAGTTAGGGGTCTAACGTTGGCGCAAACTTTTGGTGGTCAGGGGTATTTTCATGTGCCAACGTTAGCCCAAAAGTTAGGGGTCTAACGTTGGCGCAAACTTTTGGTGCCCAGGGAGTGATTTTCAAGTTCCAACGTTAGCACAAAAGTTAGGGGTCTAACGTTGGGGCTAACTTTTCACCCAAAAGTTTGTGCAAAAGTTTGAGGCTAACTTTAGGTCCAGCTTTTTGCTTCCTGGTTCAATTTTACTTATTCCATTGTCCTCTCTTTACTCCTAGCCATTCCTTCTTGCTTCAACCTTTCTCCAAGCTTTCTTCACCTATCATTAATCAACCAAACACATCAAAGCTATGCTTAAAATCATGAGATATTCATTCTTTCACAATATGTATCAAATATAGCATAAAACCTCATGAAATTGCATTAATTCATCTATGGTTAATTCAATCAAAGGAAGCATGAAAATCTACCCAAATTGGCTTGCTTAGACCTCAAGAAAGTGCATAATTCAAGTGAAAACAAAAGAAAAAGACTAGTGAAACTAGGCTAAGATGACTTGTCATCAGTTAGTGTCTCTAGTATAAAAATTTCTAAGTTTGGTGTCTTGCATGTCTTTCTTTTCTTAAAAATTTTCAAAAATATGTTCTTGATGTTCATCATGATCTTCATAGTGTTCTTGATGTTCATCTTGACATTCAAAGTGTTCTTGCATGCATTCCTTGTTTTGATCTTAGTTTTTCATGTTTAATTTCATTTTGTTATTTTTCTCCCTCATCATTAAAAATTCAAAAAAATTCAAAATTATGTCTTTTCAAGTCAATAATACAGAGAATTGAAGATTCATAACATACAACAGAGGAATCACAGAGAAAAAGCTGGGCATTCAAAATGCCCACTAAAGAAGGATTTCTGGCGTTTAAACGCCAGCCAGGGTACCTACCTGAGCGTTTAACGCCTAAGGAGGTAGCCAAGTGGGCGTTAAATGCCTGAATGGATACCATTCTGGGCGTTTAATGCTAGGATAACACCAAGGAGGAAATTTTGTTTTCAATTCAAATTTTTTTCAAATTTTTAAGTTTTAAAACTAATTTTTCAAAATCTTATCTTTTTCGTATCCTCTCATATCAATCATATCTTTTTCAAAATCAAATCTTTTTCATTTTTCTTTTAATATTTTAGAAAATCCTTGCTAACAATTAATGTTGTGATTCAAAAATTTCAAGTTTGTTACTTTCTTGTTAAGAAATGTTCAATATTTGAATTCTAGAATCATATCTTTTAGTTTCTTATTAGTCAAGTCATCAATTTTGATTTTAAAAATCAAATCTTTTTCAATCATATCTTTTCAAACATATATTTTTCAATCAAATCTTTTCCAAATCATATCTTTTTCAAATTTTAATTTCAAAATCTTTTTCTAACTTCTTATCTTTTCAAAACTTACTATTTCTTATCTTTTTCAAAACCACCTAACTACTTTTCTCTCTCTCTAATTTTTGAAAACCACTAACCACTTCTTCAAAAATCTTTTTAATTAACTAATTGATTTAAACTCTAATTTTATTCCTTTCTTGATTTTCTAATACTAACTAATTTTTAAAATAAAAACAAAAATAGTTTTCCTTTTTCTTTTATTTAGTATTCGAATTTCTTCTCTCTCCCATCTCTTTCTATTTAATCACTAACACTTATCCTCCTTTAATAATTCAGACCCCCTCCCTCTCTATAAGTTCAAATTTCTCTCTCTACCTGATCCTTCTATTCTTCTTTTCCTCTGACACATCAAGGAATCTCTATACTGTGACATAGAGGATTCCATACTTTTTTGTTTTCTTCTCTTTCATATGAGTAGGAACAAAGATAAAGGCATTCTTGTTGAAGCTGATCCTGAACCTGAAAGGACTCTAAAGAGGAAGCTAAGAGCAGCTAAAGCACAATACTCTGAAGAGGACCTGACAGAAAATTTTGAAAAGAAAGCAGACAAAATAGACATGGCCGAACCCAACAACAACAATGCAAGGAAGATGCTTGGTGACTTTACTGCACCAACTCCCAACTTCTATGGGAGAAGGATCTCTATTCCTGCCGTTGGAGCAAACAACTTTGAGCTTAAGCCTCAATTAGTTTCTCTAATGCAACAGAATTGCAAGTTTCATGGACTTCCATGGGAAGATCCTCATCAGTTCTTGGCTGAATTTTTGCAAATCTGTGACACTGTTAAGACCAATGGAGTTGATCTCGAGGTCTACAGACTTATGCTTTTCCCTTTTGTTGTAAGAGACAGAGCTAGTATATGGTTGAACTCATAACCTAGAGGCAGCCTGAACTCTTGGGAAAAGCTAGTCAATGCCTTCTTAGCTAAATTCTTTCCACCTCAAAAGATGAGTAAGCTTAGAGTGGAAGTTTAAACCTTCAAACTGAAGGAAGGTGAATCCCTCTATAAAGCTTGGGAAAGATACAAGCAATTGATCAGAAGGTGTCATTCTGACATGCTTTCAGAATGGAGCATTATAGGTATCTTCTATGATGGTATGTCTGAGTTATCCAAGATGTCATTGGACTATTCTGCAGGCGGATCTATTCATCTGAAGAAAACACCTGCAGAAGCCCAGGAACTTATTAAAATGGTTGCAAATAACCAGTTCATGTACACTTCTAAAAGAAATCCTATGAACAATGGGACAACTCAGAAGAAAGAAGTTCTTGAGATTGATACTCTGAATGCCATATTGGCTCAGAACAAATTATTGACTCAGCAAGTCAATATGATTTCTCAGAATCTGACTAGATTGCAAGCTGCATCCAGTAGTAATAAAGAAGCATCTTCTGAAGAAGAAGCTTATGATCCTGAGAACCCTGCAATGGAAGAGGTGAATTACATGGGAGAACCCTATTAAAACACCTATAATTCTTCATGGAGAAATCATCCAAATCTCTCATGGAAGGATCAATAGAAGCCTCAACAAGGCTTCAACAACAATAATGGTAGAAGAAATAGGTTTAGCAATAGCAAGCCTTTTCTGTCATCTTCTCAGCAATAGATAGAGAACTCTAAGCAGAGTCATTCTGGCTTAGCAACCATAGTCTCTGATCTATCTAAGACCACACTAAGTTTCATAAATGAAACAAGATCCTCTATTAGAAATTTGGAGGCACAAGTGGGTCAGTAGAGTAAAAAGGATACTGAAACTCCTCCTAGCACTCTCCCAAGCAATACAAAAGAAAATCCCAAGAGAGAGTGCAATGCCATAACCATGACCAACATGGCCAAACCTGGAAAGAGTAAGGAGGATGTGATTCCCAGTGAGAAAAACCTCATGGGATATCCTCTGAATGAAAAGAAGTTCCCCTTTGAGGAACCAAGGGAATCTGAGGCTCATACAGAGACCATAGAGATTCCATTAAACCTACTTCTGCCATTCATGAGATCTGATAAGTATTCTTCCCCTGAAGAGGATGAAGATATTACTAAAGAGCAAGTTGCTAAGTACCTTGGAGCAATCATGAAGCTGAATGCCAAGTTATTTGGTAATGAGACTTGGGAAGATGAACCCCCTTGCTCACCAATGAACTAAATGACTTGATTAGGCAGACGTTACCTCAGAAGAAACTGGATCCCAAAAAATTCTTAATACCCTGTACCATAGGCACCATGACCTTTGAGAAGGCTCTGTGTGACCTGGGGTCAAGCATAAACCTGATGCCACTCTCAGTAACGGAGAAACTGGGAATCTTTGAGGTACAAGCTACAAGAATCTCACTAGAGATGACAGACAAATATATGAAACTGGCTTATGGACTTGTAGAGGATGTTTTAGTGAGGTTTGATAGCCTTTACATCTTTGCTGACTTCATAATCCTGGACACTAGGAAGAATAAGGATGAATCCATCATGCTTGGCAGACCCCTTCTAGCCACAGCAAAAGCTGTGATTGATGTTGACAGAGGAGAGTTGGTCCTTCAAGTGAATGAGGACTACCCTGTGTTTAAGGCTCAAGAATCTCCTTCTGTGCACATGGAGAAGAAGCATGAAAAGCTTCTATCAATACAGAGTCAAATAGAGCCCCCATATTCAAACTCTAAATTTGGTGTTGATAGGCCATCATCATGCTCTGAGTATCTGTGAGGCTCCATGAGAGCTCACTGTCAAGCTATTGACATTAAAGAAGCGCTTGTTGGGAGGCAACCCCATTTTTACTTATCTATGTTGAATTTCTATTTTCCATTGTTATTTTATATTTTCTTTAGGATGATGATCATGTGGAGTCTCAAAAACAAAAGCAAAAATAAAAAACAGCATTGAAAATAGCACACCCTGGAGGATGAGCTTACTGGCATTTAAACGCCAGTAAGGGTAGCAGAATGGACATTAAACACCAGTCTGGCACCATTCTGGGCGTTAAACGCCAGAAAAGGGCACCAAGCTGGCGTTAAACGCCAGAAAGGGAAGAAAAGGTGGCATTAAACGCTAGAAATGGGCAGCAACTTGGCATTTAACGCCAGGATTGGCACTCAAAGGGGCGTTTACACGCCAAAACGGTGCAGGGATGAGAAATTCTTGACACCTCAGGATCTGTGGACCCCACAGAATCCCCACCTACCTTAACTCACTCTCTCTCTTCTTCACACCTTTCCATACCACCCTTCCCCAAATACCCCTCATAATCACCTCCATCTTTCTTCCCCATCACCTCTTCACCAATCACCTCCACCCACTCTTCCCCAACAAACCCAACCCCTAATACACGAACCCTACCCTCTCTTTCCACTCCTATATAAACCCCTCATCCATCCTTCAAATTCACACATTACAAACACTTCTTCTTCCCTTGGCCGAACCACTCACAACTCTCCATCTCCTCCATTTCTTAGTCTTATTCGTCCTTCTTTCTTCTTTTTCTTGAGGACGAGCAAACCTTTTAAGTTTGGTGTGGAAAAAGTATTACTTTTTATGTTTCCATAACCATTTAAGGCACCTAAGGCCGGAGAAACCTCTAGAAAGAGGAAAGGGAAGGCAAAAGCTTCCACCTCCGAGTCTTGGGAGATGGAGAGATTCATCTCAAAGGTCCATTAAGACCACTTCTATAAAGTTGTGGCCAAGAAAAAGGTGATCCCTGAGGTCCCTTTCATGCTCAAAAGGAATGAGTATCCAGAGATCTGACATGAGATTCGAAAAAGAGGTTAGAAAGTTCTCACCAACCCCATTCAATAAGTTAGAATCATAATGGTTCAAGAGTTCTATGCTAATGCATGGATCACCAAAAACCATGATCAAAGTGTGAACCCGAACCCAAAGAATTGACTTACAATGGTTCGGGAGAAATACTTAGTTTTCAGTCCAGAAAATATAAGGTTGGAATTCAACTTGCTAATGTTGCAAGGAGATGCACGCCCCTACACTAAAAGGGTCAACTTTGATTAAAGGTTAGACCAAGTCCTCATGGACATATGTGTGGAAGGAGCTTAGTGGAAAAGAGACTCCAAAGGCAAGCCGGTTCAATTGAGAAGGCATGACCTTAAACCCGTGGCTAGAGGATGGTTGGAATTCATCCAATGCTCCATCATTCCTACTAGCAACCGATCCGAAGTGACTGTAGATCGGGCTATCATGATCCATAGCATCATGATTGGAGAGAAAGTAGAAGTTCATGAGGTCATATCTCTAAAACTCTACAAAGTGGTTGACAAAACCTCCACCTTGGCAAGGTTAGCCTTTTCTCATCTCATCTGTCACCTATGCAATTTAGTTGGAGTTGTCATAGGAGAAGACATCCTCATTGAAGAGGACAAGCCCATCACTAAAAGGAGGATGGAGCAAATAAGAGAGCCCACTCATGGACCTTAACAAGAGCATGAGGAAGTCCTTCATTAAGAAATCCCTGAGATGCCTCAAGGGATGCATTTTTCTCCACACAACTATTAGGAGCAACTCAACACCTCTTTGGGAGATTTGAGTTCCAATATGGAGCAACTAAGGATGGAGCACCAAGAGCACTCCATTATTCTCCATGAAATTAGAGAGGATCAAATATCCATGAGAGAAGAGCAACAAAGGCAAGGAAGAGACATAGAGGAGCTCAAGCGTTCCATTGGATCTTCAAGAGGAAGAACTAGCCGCCATCACTAAGGTGGACCAGTTCTTTGATTTCCTTGTTCTTATATTTCTGTTGTTCGATTTTTATGCTTTATGTGTTATCTATATTTGTGTCTTCATTACATGATCATTAGTGTCTAGTATCTATGTCTTAAGGCTATAAATGTCCTATGAACCCTTCACCTTTCTTAAATGAAAAATGTACCTAATTACAAAAGAACAAGAAGTACTTGATTTCGAAATTTATCTTGAAATTAGTTTGATTATTTTGACGTGGTGGCAATACTTTTTGTTTTCTGAATGAATGCTTGAACAGTGCATAATTTTGATAGTGAAGTTTATGAATGTTAAAATTGTTGGCTCTTGAAAGAATGATGAAAAAAGAGAAATGTTATTGATAATCTGAAAAATCATAAAATTGATTCTTGAAGCAAGAAAAAGCAGTGAATAACAAAGCTTGCGAAAAAAATGGCAAAAAAGAAAAAGAAAGAAAAAGAAAAAGCAAGCAGAAAAAGCCAATAGCCCTTTAAACCAAAAGGCAAGGGTAAAAGGGATCCAAGGCTTTGAGCATTAATGTATAGGAGGGCCCAAAGGAATAAGATCCTGGCCTAAGTGGCTAAATCAAGCTGTCCCTAACCATGTGCTTGTGTCATGAAGGTCCAAGTGAAAAGCTTGAGACTGAGTGGTTAAAATCGTGATCCACCAAGACTCATAAAGTAGCTGTGTTCAAGAATCAACATACTGAACTAGGAGAATCAATAACACTATCTTAATTCTGAATTCCTAGAGATGCCAATCATTCTGAACTTCAAAGGATAAAGTGAGATGCCAAAATTGTTCAGAAGAAAAAAGCTACTAGTCCCACTCATCTAATTGGAGCTAAGCTTCATTGATATTTTGGAATTCATTGTGTATTCTCTTCTTTTTATTCTATTTTACTTTCAGTTGCTTGGGGACAAGCAATAATTTAAGTTTTGGTGTTGTGATGAGCGGATAATTTATACGCTTTTTGGCATTGTTTTTAGGTAGTTTTTAGTATGATTTAGTTAGTTTTTAGTATATAATTATTATTTTTTATGCAAAAATCACATTTCTGGCCTTTACTATGAGTTTGTATATTTTTCTATGATTTCAAGTATTTTCTGGCTGAAATTGAGGGACCTGAGCAAAAATCTGATTCAGAAGCTGAAAAAGGACTGCAGATGCTGTTGGATTCTGACCTCCCTGCACTCGAAATGGATTTTCTGGAGATGAAGAAGCCCAATTGGTGCGCTCTAAATTGCATTGGAAAGTAGACATCTTAGACTTTCCGGCAATATATAATTGTTCATACTTTATCCGAGTTTTGATAATGCAAACTGGCGTTTTAACGCCAACTTTCTACCCTTTTCTGGCGTTAAACGCCAAATCTGGCATAAGAGCTGGAGTTAAATGCCCAAACTGGCACCAGAACTGGCATTTAACTCCAAGAAAAGCCTATGCATGTGAAAGCTTCAATGCTCAGCCCATGCACACACCAAGTGGGCCCCGGAGGTGGATTTCTACATCATTTACTTATTTCTGTAAACCTTAGGTTACGAGTTCATTATAAATAGGACCTTTTACTATTGTATTTTAAAAAGAGGGGGGAGATCTTTAGATCATTTTTGAGACTATCTTTGTATCACTGTTGATCTCTTGATCACGTTTAGGGGGCTGGCCATTCGGCCATGCCTGGACCTTCATCACTTATATATTTTCAACGGTGGAGTTTCTACACCTCATAGATTAAGATGTAGAGCTCTGCTGTTCCTCATGAATTAATGCAATTACTACTGTTTTCTATTCAATTCAAGCTCATTCTTGATCTAAGATATTCATTCACACTTCAACATGATGAATGTGATGATCAAGTGACACTCATCTCCATTCTCACTTATGAACGCGTGCCTGCAACCACTTCTGTTCTACTTGAAAACAAGCTTGAATGTATATCTCTTGGCCCCCTGGTCCACGACGCATGGTTGCCTCACCTGATAACAGAGCCTTCCATTTTGTGAGATCAGAGTCTTCATGTTATAAGCTAGAATCAATTGGCAGCATTCTTGAGATCCGGAAAGTCTAAACCTTGTCTGTGGTATTCCGAGTAGGATCTAGGATGGGATGACTGTGACGAGCTTCAAACTCGCGAGTGCTGGGCGCAGTGACAGTGCGCAAAAGGATCATTGGATCTTATTCCAACACAAGTGAGAACCAACAGATGATTAACCCTACATAACCTGTAGCCGGACCATTTTCACTGAGAGGACGGACGGTAGCCATTGACAACGGTGATCCCCCAACATACAGCTTGCCATGGAAAGGAGTATGCATGACTGGATGAAAGTAGTAGCAAAGCAGAAGCTTAAAGGGAACAAAGCATCTCCATACGCTTATCTAAAATTTCCACCAATGAATTGCATAAGTATCTCTGTCTTATTTTATGTTTTATTTCATTTTTAATCATCAAAATCTCATAACCATGTGAATCCGTCTGACTGAGATTTACAAGATGACCATAGCTTGCTTCAAGCTAACAATCTCTGTGGAATCGATCCTTACTCACGTAAGCTATTACTTGGACGACCCAGTGCACTTGCTGGTTAGTTGTATCGGAGTTGTGTATCACAATTCGGTGCACCATGTTTTTGGTGCCATTGCCGGGGATTGTTTGAGTTTGGACAACTGGGATCATCTTGTTGCTTAGATTAGGTATTTTTCTTTTTTTTTTATTTTTTTCTTCAGAATTTTTAAGAATGAATTCTAGAGTTTTAGATGATGCTTTTATCATCAGAGGAGCATTTTTTATTCCCATCAATTTGGCTGTTGTATGTAATGCTCTGCTAAAACTTGGCTAGCCATGTCTAATCTTTTTAGACTGAAACTTTAGATTAACATTGCATGATTCCTGGAATTCTTATTAAAAAATTTGAGTTTCTTATTTTCTTTTTCAAAATAATTTTTGAAAAAATACAAAAAAAATCATAAAACAAAAAAATATTTTGTGTTTCATGTTTGAGTCTAGTGTCAATTTTTAAGTTTGGTATCAATTGCATGTCTTTATTCTTCTTGCATTTTTCGAAAGTGTGTTCTTGTGTTCTTCATTGATCTTCAAGTTGTTCTTGATAATTTTCTTTGTCTGATCTTTAAATTCTCTTGTTTTGTGTCTTTTGTTGTTTCTCATGTGCATTCTCAAATTGTTAGTGTCTCTAGTATGAAAATTTCTAAGTTTGGTGTCTTGCATGTCTTTCTTTTCTTAAAAATTTTCAAAATATGTTCTTGATGTTCATCATGATCTTCATAGTGTTCTTGATGCTCATCTTGACATTCAAAGTGTTCTTGCATGCATTCCTTGTTTTGATCTTAGTTTTTCATGTTTAATTTCATTCTGTTATTTTTTTCTCTCATCATTAAAAATTCAAAAAAATTCAAAATTATGTCTTTTCAAGTCAATAATACAGAGAATTGAAGATTCATAACATACATCAGAGGAATCACAGAGAAAAAGCTTGGCGTTCAAAATGCCCAGTAAAGAAGGATTTCTGGCGTTTAAACGCCAGCCAGGGTGGATGCTGATTCAAAGAAAACTAAATCCAAGAGGGATTGAGGCCGAGGGAAGTCAGGCGCAGCTACCCTTTCTTCAAAGAAATGTGGGGCTGCTGACATTCTTCTTAGTGCAAACCCTAAGAAAGTACAAAGAGCTCATCCCACCATTTCTTCTAGAGATTGACCAATCTAATATTGAGACTGAAGTGACTTAACCTGCTCCTCCCATAGTTCCTCGATCGGTGACCATACCACCCATTCCCGTTCTAAGTCTAGTACAACCCATTCCGTCAACTACTGTCTCTTAGGCCTCGACTGATTCTCCAATGATAAATTTTTTCATTATTTCCATATTTCATTTTGTCTGGTTATATTCACATTCATTACATATCTATCACAGGCGAGCTATATGCCTTTGCCAAGTAATGCAAAAACACATCGAGAGTCAAGTCTGGTTTCGACAACTGCTACAGCCGCTTCTACAATCACCCAAACACAAATCAGGCTAATGTCAAATGGGATTTGGAGCCTGCTTTCAATGTTCCTGCACCAGAAGCTGGAGATTTAGATTTTGAGGACTTTGACTTCGACCTTGTTAACATTTTATCTGAAGCTCGACAAGTATATTCGTCAGAGGAAACCAGGGTGCTATCCTCTTCAAACTCAAAACCTAACCTATTGCCCCTAACTCAAAATCCCATGCCTGAACCTTTGACTTGTGAAGAAGTTACCTCTCCTCCACCTCAAACACCACTAGATCCTGACCCCTTGGTTGTTGAAAAGGTAAACGCAATTCTCGATTGCCTTAATCAACCCCTAGAGGAAATCAACAGAAACCCTGAACTGAAGATTCGACTCTTCGATGCTCTTGGCTTTTTGGACAAAAAGATCCCAACTGATGTCCACATAGTTCAAGGTATCTTCATTGAAGATATCTATAATCATATCCCAAAGTTTGATGCTACTGAAGAAAATTTAAGCAAATTGACTTCGGTTCTGGCTCATTATGACATTCAATTACAGAAATGCGAGACGGCCAAGACTCAAATCAAAGAAGTTCTATTAGAGGCTCAAGCCAAAGAGAGGATTGTGGTATCAAGAATTGAAACCCTTGAGAAGGACCTGGAAGAGCTAAAAGCTAGTTAGGAGAAGATTGCAGCGGCTAACTTGACTATCAGCCTTCGAGTTCAGAAGATCATCAAAGTGTATAATTCCAAGTCCTCAAGTCATTCTGCATTAGTTGAGGCTATCGCTCAGACCAACAAGGTCAAAGATGAGGTTTTGAAAGCTGCTGCGATCTTAGGTAAAAAACAAGAAGACTTAAAGCTCAAGTTTAGGACTTTATTTTAATTTATCCTTTTGTAATTTTAATGATGCCTCGACCATGTTTTGTATGAGCTCATTAATTTCATCTTTTGATTTATTGGCAATGATATAAATTGAGATACTTGCCAGTAATATGCCATACTTGTTGATTAATTCTTATATCTCATAATTCATATGTGGTGCACGAAATTGACTCTGCAAGTTTCACACAGATAGACCGGCAAATGCACTAGGTCATCCAAGTAATACCTCAGGTGAGTGAGGGTCGAATCCCACGTAGATTGTTGAATTGAGCAAGCAATGGCTATCTTGTAGATCTTAGTAAGGTGATTAGAAAAGATAGTTGTTGGTTGAAAGCATAAACAAATAATGAAAGGAACGAAATACCAGATTAATGTGATAACAGTAATAGCGGACCAGTTAGGGCTTCGAAGATGCTTCCTCCTTCTGGATCAAATTTTCTCACTATCTACTTCAACTTCTGATGATTCATTCCATGGCAAGCTGTAGATGATTAACGCCATGGTCAGTGGTCATTAATCTCTGCTGCTTCAGATTAAATGCCGGTGTCAATGGTCATCAAATCTGAATGGAGGTGAAGCTCTAGTAGTCCAATCTCTGATGATCCTACTCAAAACGCCATAGACAAGGTCGGATCTTCCGGATCGGAGAATGACGCTTTATGATTCTAACTTATACCACAAAGGCCCTAATCGCCTCATACCTCGGCTGAACTGATGTCTCTAAGTCCCCAACGAAGTCGTGGATTAGCCGTCTAAGAGATGTATAATCAACCTTGTGGTTTAGTACTATCCCATCAAGGACTCGCAAGAACCCATGTAGAATAGGGATGACGGTCAAGTTACATTCCCAATTCATTAGGATGAAGAACGAAGATATATCTTAGAATAGAATCAAGCATAGATTGAAATAGAACAGTGATATTATTAATCCATAAGAATCAGCAGAGCTCTTAACCTTAACCTAGGAGTAGGCACGGACCCAGTAATAGCAATGAGGGGGCACTTGCCCCCATTGAGTTTTCAATTTTGTTTTTTTTAAATAGTTATATATAATGTGTCCCCACTTCAAATTTTAAATGACCCCACTACGAATAAATTAAACTCAATTGGCCAAAGTTTCAAATTCTCCTTTTCATTTCTCTTCTTATTTTTATATTTTCAACCTTCTTTTTCTATTCTTTATCTAATAGTCATCTTCTCTTTATCAAAAGTTAAATTTCAAATTCTCCATTTTTTTATATAGCTCTCTACGACTCTATGTATCTTCCAATTTCATTGTTTCTCTTTTTGATATTTTCAGTTGCGAATTTTAAGTCAAACAATTATAGTTTAGGTATTAATCTAATATTGCATTCTCTTCATGACTTTATAAATTTTATTTTATTCTCAATTTATTCATCCTTATTACTTGTTTTTTATTTTTTGTTCTATTATATGTACCTATATTGCATATAAAATTTTAAAATGAATTGATTAATTTACTAATTTAGAATATATTTTTTATTTTTAGAAATTGTAATGATAAAATATTTTAATTACAATACATAATTAAATAGATGAATAAAATCTTTCATCTAACATTATATCAAAATTAAATTAAAACATATATAACAAATTTAATTATTTTAAAATGAAAGAAAGAAAAAAAATTGTAAATTAAGTTCCTATTATTTTATATCAACATACTATTTATATATAAATTTAATTTTTCTAGTATTTATATATAATTCTTGTTTCAAATTATAAATACTAGTGTATCATTAGCCACTAATGTACTAATTAATTCAGTCTTTTATTATTGAATGTGTATAAAAAAATTAGTTAGGATAACAACTTATCTATAATTTAATTAAAATATTGTAAGTTCAAGTTTTAGAAATAAAAAAATATTTTTTTATAAATTATATATAATGAATAGTATTTTAAGAATAAAAGTATTCATTAACTTTTTTTAATTTTTATATCTCCATATAATTAATAATATTTAACAAAATTTATTTTGGTGTATATATTTTTACCCCCACTCCTAAAATTTTCTGGGTCCGTCACTGCCTAAGAGGTTTAGTTGCTCATACTGTATAGAAATAATGTGTAGGGTTCGAAAATAGTGTGTAAAAAAGGAAGAAGATCCTAAACAATGGTGATCTTTTTCTTTAACCTGATCAGTAGGAAGGATTAATTTTGAAACCAATTCGCTGACTGCTAATCGCTTATTCTTTACTTTCTTATTGCATGACTTAGCTATAGATTCTTTTTGTCGAATTATTCTATTTAAAGTAGTTAGTCAAGATTGATCTAGTTTGTCTAATTAATCCATCATACTCGATCAGTATTTTTTGGTAGGCAAGTCGTTTATTTTCACCACTCTAATAGTTTGTAAATTTGTTTCAAGTGGTAAAATTGCCTTATGTCCATATACTAACTCATAAGGTATCGAACCTGTAGCTTCTTTAGGTGAACACCTATATGTCCATAACACTTAACTCAAAGTCTTATGCCTGTTTTGAGGTTGTCTCCTTATATGATTTTTAACCAAGTTATAAGTACCTTGTTAATGGCCTCGACGTGGCCATTGGCTTGCGCATATTAGGGAGTGTATAATGTTGATTCCACTCGACTCGGCAAACCCTTTTATTTGTCGACCAATAAACACAGTTCCTTGGTCCATGGTCAAAGTTTGGAGAATGCCAAATTTATAAATGATCTACTCCTCAATTAAATCAATTATTTTGACTTGAGTAACTTTTCTCATGGGCACAACTTCACTCATTTAGTAAAATAATCCACTACTACCAAAATAAATTTTTGCCCCTTAGTTGAAGGAGGATGAATTATTCCTATTAAGTCGAGAGTCCATCCTCTAAATGGCCAAGGCTTGATTATAGCATGTAACTCTGAGGCAGGGGCTCTTTGAATTAGTGCATACCTTTGGCATTGATCACAAAGTTGAGCAAACTCAAAATAATTCATCATTGAAAGCTAATACAATTCTTGTCGACGTAGGATCTAATGCATTTTTTGACCCGATTGATGAGTTCCACAAATACCCTTATGCACCTCGGCCATTGCCAAGTAAGCATCTTGCTCACTTATACATTAAACTAAAGAACCATCGAAATGTTTCTTGAACAAATATCTACCAATTAATACAAAGCTCAAAGTCAGATATTTAATTTTTCGATCTGTTCTTTGATTAGAATTTTTGAGGTAATCGAAGACCTTGTATCTCCAATCACTTAGATCAAGAGTAATCACACAACAAACCCCTCTTAATTCTAAAGGAGTCAAATTAGTCTTGATTTCGCTAAATTCTTTCATCAATTTGAAAGATATTTTATAACTAGAAGCCATTTGAGCAAATTTATTAGCTTCCTGATTCGACTCTCTAAATATGTGCTTTATTGAAACTAAGTCGAATTCAGCTAAGAATTGAACGCCTACCACAAAAAACTTGGCTAAATTTTGACTAATAACTCGATAGTTTCTAGCCAGTTGTTGAACTACTAATTGTGAATCTCCCTAGATTTCAACTGTTTGATCTCCTTTTTCGATTAAGAGTTATAGGGCAATGCTTAAAGCCTCATACTCTGCTTCATTATTTGATAGACCTGGCTCCAGTCAAAACATGAATTTTGTCAATATGTTGTTAGGAGTGATTATTACTATTCCAACTTTTACCCCATTTTGATGTTTCAATCCATCAAAAAATGACCTCTAAGATTTGAGCTCTATATATCCAACTTTGGATTGTTGATCAATATTATCGCAAAGGTGATCTGCTAGAAAGTCAGCAATCATTTTCTATTTGACAGCCTTGGCAGGGACATAAAATAGTGAATATTCAGTTAAGTCTAACATCCACTTGCCAATTTGTCCTCTTAATATTAGATAAAAAAGCATGTATTTAATAATATCAAATTTTGACACAATATAAAGATTCTTTTCAATTAGATAACTTTTAAGTTTAGTAAAAGAGAAGTAAATGGCCAAGCAAAGTTTTTCGACTGCACATCAGTCAACATTACTTAGATAGTAAGCTACTCCCTCGTGCTTATCTTCATCTTCTTGGGCCAGTATGCTCCCTAAAGTTGTATCTGATGTAGCTATATATAACTTTAGTGGTCGACCTTACTTGACAGGTGCCAAAATTGGTGGTGAAGTCAAATATCACTTTACCTGATCGAAAGCTTTTTGGTGTTCCTCCTCCCATCTAAACTCCTCTCCCTGTTTTAATTTCAATAAAGGGGTAAAGATTTTGTTTTTCCAAACAAATTTGAAATGAAACGTCAGAAAAAGTTTACTTTACCTAAGAAAGATTGAGGTTCTTTCTTATTCATAAAAGGTGATTAATCGAAAATAGCCTGGCACTTGTTATTGTCAACAACTACCCCTTTTTTCTGCACAATGAATCCTAAGAAATTTTCTGCAGATACACCAAAAGCAAATTTCGGTGGATTCATCTTAAGTCGATCATGCCTCATTCGCTTAAAATCCATCTCTAAATTATATAAATGAAACTGTTTTGACTCTGATTTCACAACAACATTATCAATACAAATTTTCATAAACTTACTAATAAAATCGTGGCAAATAGAGTTCATTGCTTTTTGGTAAGTGGCTCCTACATTCTTTAAACCAAATGACATGACTAACCATTCGTAAGTACCAATAGCCCCTGAATATCGAAAAGCTGTTTTTGACACATCTTCTTGGAAAATGAATATCTGATTATATCCTGAGCATTGATAGTCGCAAAATCAACTCGATTAGTGCACCGAATCATATCAAGTGATACCATGGTGAGTGAATATCATTCCCACGAGGATTAACGAATTGAGCAAGCAATGATTAATTGATTATTCTAATTAGACAAAGTAGAAAAATGTTTGAGAGGACTTAAGTGCAAAAAATAGAAAATTTAAAACAGAGAAGATATGAATGATGTAGAAAAATCATATGAATAAAAATGTTAAGGCTTTGGAAATGTTTAAGCTTCAAGAAAAATACTTTTTGCTATCCACTTTCATCATGCAGAGATGTATCTTATGACAAATAATAATTATTCAAAATATATCATCCAATACTTCCACTAGTTTAAACAAAATTTTGATAGCTGTACTATCTTATTTTGGACACCATACATCTTTTTAAGATGTTCAGTAATAAATAGTGGGTAGATGCCATGAAAACTAGAACTCATAGTTGTCAAAACAACTCATATTGCCGTAAAATAATGTTCCAAATACTTCACAAGTTCTAACAGTTCTATAACCAATTTTATTGAAGGATATTATTTCAGTAGAATTATTATCTCAATGATAAATCTTTGGAAATATGATTCTCAAATTGTATTCAATATATTACTTTCAAGTATGCCACACAAAAGATGGACATATTTAAAAATTTCAAATATGAAAGTAAATTAAGATATTTATATTTCTGTTAAAATTATTTAGAATCATGAATGAGTACCTTGGTTGTCAAGTTGTTACTCATACATATTCCAAATAAATATTATTAAATTATATCTCATATAATTATAATCCAAAATAATTATCTGGTTGTCAGACAATTATTTAACTGAATTATATTTTACACCCCTAGGTTGTCTAGGTTCAAGTATAAAATTAATTCTCCTTATACATCATCATATGCATAAATATATTCTATCTTTGAGTACAAGTCTCCTAGTTGTCAGGTTGCTCCTTGAAAATAAGAGATAAATTTATTTTTCTGTTTTGGCAATCTCCTAACTTTTAGGATTCATCTCCATTGTTAGAGAATTTTTATCAATACTCATGGATTAAATTTTATACTCCCAGGTTTTCTATGTAAAAATATAGAATTAAATCCCTAATACATTAAATGTATATACTGATTATTATCTTGAAAAAAAAAACTGGTGGCTGTCAGGCAGCTCTTTATAATCAAGAGCATTAGAAAAACTAGTTTCTAAAATTATAGTGTCCAAAACACATCAATCAAATCAAAATTTGATTTTTATTAGACTAACGTTTAGCCTTATATAACTATCAAATCAAATTTGACATTCTCAACATATATACACTTATATATAAAAACAAAGATTTTTATTCCTTTAAAATGACATTTTAAAGTCATGATAAAAAACTCAAATAAAATTTTATTAAAATCATAACTATAAAAATAATAATTTAATCACAATTAAATAATTAACATTGAAATAAATTAACTATTAATTTATTAGAAAATCATCTCAATGGAAATAACTGCACCATATGCTTAAAAATTTTTGAATTAATCTTTTTAATTCACAAATTTTTTAGAAATATAGGAATAAATATTTAAACACAAAAAGCCAAAGCTCTGATAGTATTTGAAGGATTAAAATGATCATAACAAGCAGCGAAAGAAAATAAAGTAATCTTAAAGATCTATTTTGTGCTTAAACTTTATTCCAATAATATAATATAGATAAGATCTAAAAATCTTTGGACGCTTTAGTAAAAACATTATTTTTCGATTATACGAAGACTCTATGTGTATCCACACCGAAACCAATCTTTGCTGTCAACTCCTTGACCAATGGACATCTGATCTAAATTGAGAAACCTCTTTGCAACTCTTTGCATACCATAAAATTCTTCTCCAAAAATTAGGCTCAAATACCTTTATGTGTGTAGAGGTAAATGAATAAAACTGTTATGTTTTTATTCTCTTTTTATTCATATTTTTCCTATACTCTTGACATACATACATACATATATATCTCAATTTAAAACAGAATCAGTTAGGATCTCATCCAAACTTAGAATTCAAATTTAGAAATAGAACAACTAATTATTTTAAAATCTCATTTAATATTCACAATTGTCATACTATTATTATATTCTTGGTGCTAGCAAAGAATATAATAATATTCCATTTGAATTAATATACTTATTTATTTGATCAAATCAAAATAATAATTAAATAATTCTATAGCAAATATTAGAACACTTGTTAGTGTGTGACCCCAT
This sequence comes from Arachis duranensis, assembly GCF_000817695.3. NCBI lineage: Eukaryota > Viridiplantae > Streptophyta > Magnoliopsida > Fabales > Fabaceae > Arachis > Arachis duranensis. The sequence continues at coordinate 33,790,421 of NC_029776.3, read as the reverse complement.
AAGTTCAATACTAAGTGGGTAGTAAATTAGTCATACTAAATTTACTAATCAAGGTGGCGTCTAGCAACACTCCTCAACGACCCGATAGTATGAAGTAGTATATTTTTACTAAGAACCTCAGAAGAACAAAGTATAGTTCCTTCCATCTTTCCATCTCTTGGTTAACTCTTAGAGTTTGGTTTAATTGTCAAGCTCTAACTTGTTACCATGATTATAATGAACTGTAAATGACTTAAGAAACTCATTTCTTCTTTCATTCAATTCCCTTGGCCAAGGTTTTATTAATCTCAGTCATTATAATCATAGAGCTCAAACACTTTACCGAGAGTTGAAGGATTCCTTATTGACTAATCATTAATTCTACAAGTATTTAAATTATTCCCAATATCCATTCAACTAGCACCCTAGGGTATTAGGTGTCCGGAATCAAAGTATAATAAATATATTGTTAATTACTATGACAGTCGCAAGTCAAAGAAAACTCTATTACTATATTCATCTTGAGAATATCCTATTGACAAATTGATGCAAGTGCATATTTGCTTTATTAGTTAGTTAGTTTAGTTAGTTTTAGCTTAAATTCACTCATTTTCTCTTAATAAACAAGTCCTTTTATGAGTTTCGTTTCCATGCATGATGATATCAAGGAACATGTTAATTCTAGCCAAATTCATGCAAATGATTTAAGGAATGCATATATGAATGAGTATGAATGAATCTCATGAAATTTATTGCTTGAATTGGTAAGACTTTGAAGCTATTTCCCTTGTTGATGATAGGTGATGAAACAAGGAAGCATGGAAGCAAGAATGATGCAAGCTGGGCAAGAAGTTGGCGTTGCCAACTTGGGATTGGCGTTGCCAACTCCACAACACAAGGCAAGCTTGGCCCTGGAAGTAACCAAGGAGCAAAGTTGGCGTTGCCAACTTGA
>NC_029776.3:33787445-33788596 GCF_000817695.3 Arachis duranensis | reverse complement strand
TTCTTTGAGGAACCATAACTTGAGCTAGGAAAGTCCAATTGAGGTGATTCCAGTGGCATTAGAAAATAGACATCAAGAGCTTTCCAATGATGTATAATAGTCCATATTGAAGCTGAAGGTTGACACTCAAATTCTGGGCTACATTTAGCATGAAAGTAAGGCCAAGAAGAGGAAAAGCAAGTTGTTGGCAACAACTTGGGCTAGCAACGCCCAAGTTTCATACTTCATGCCCAGGAAATTGTCCTGCACGTTGCCAACGTGCATTTGGCCTGGAGTTAGTGCCAATAACGCCCTCAATGGGCCAGAATTGGTGCCAACTTGCTCTACTTCCCCTATTCCTCACAAAGGCCAGAAACTTCATCAATTGAGCCAAGAATTCAACAAAGAGGAAGCCCATCTTGCTAACCCACTTGAAGATCTTTAGGACTAGTATAAATAGAGATTGAGTTTGTACTTTGAGGGGACTTTTTTTTACACTTTTACTCTACTTTTTACGCTTAGTCATTTTTTACACTTTTTAGCACTTGTATTTGGAAACTCTTTTGGTACTTCCGGGAGAAGACCCAGAGAGCTAATTTTGGTTCATCTTGGAACTTCTCTTCTTCATTTTTTTCTTAATCTTCAAGCATTTACTTATTCTTCTTCATCTTTCTCTACACTTAGTTTAATTTTTGTTAATGGCATTTGTTGTTGAGATTGGAGCTATGATTCACTAAACCCCACTTTCATTAGGGGGAGGAGCTCTGTTGGTTGGAATGAATTGGTGAACCATCTTCTCTTTCTCAATTTTAGTGGTTGATCTAAAGAGGGAACTCTTGTTCTTCAAAGATTCAACCACCATCGAGAGAGGGGTTAATCTATATGAATTATGTGGTGAATTTGATGAATGAGCCACATAATTCAGTTTAGAGTTCAACCTTTCATGATTTCCTCAATCAATATACCTTGGTTAGTATGTGAGATGTAACTCTCCTTGGTTGAGATTTTGGACATTGTGTGGCTGGATTAAAATTGAGCTTCATCTCTTCTCATGAACAATTAGATCACGAGAGTGGCAATTGGCTATGTTAAGAGAGATTGAATCACCAAGAGATTGGGATTCAATCACCCATTTGCCATGGATCTATACCCATGATTGAGAAGGATTTGAC
>NC_029776.3:33786037-33786805 GCF_000817695.3 Arachis duranensis | reverse complement strand
AACAATAATGGTGGACAAGCTAGAAGGGTGTTATCATCATTTACTATCCCTGATCCAAGACATTGTGGGAGCAGTATTGCTACACCAAATGTTCAGGCCAATAACTTTGAGCTAAAACCTCAACTCATCACTTTGGTATTGAACAATTGCTCTTATGGAGGGGGACCTCTTGAAGACCCAAATCAACATCTCTCTGTTTTTCTGAGGATATGCAACACAGTGAAGACAAATGGAGTGCATCCAGATGTTTACAAGTTGCTGCTATTTCCGTTCTCTTTGAGGGATAAAGCTACTCAATGGCTAGAATCATTCCCCAAGGAAAGCCTCAATGATTGGAATGAAGTGATGGGCAAGTTTCTAGCAAAGTTCTACCCACCTCAAAAGATCATCAAGTTGAAGACAGAGGTCCAGACTTTCAGGCAAATGGAAGGGGAGTCATTGTATGAAGCCTGGGAAAGGTATAAATCACTAATGAGAAGATGCCCCCCTGACATGTTTAGTGATTGGGTTAAGCTCCAAAACTTCTATGAAGGCTTAAGCTTTGAAGCAAGGAAGGGACTAGATTATTCATCAGGAGGATCACTCAACATGATGAAAACTGCCGAGGAGGCCCAAGACCTCATTGAGATTGTGGCAAACAACCAATACTATTACTCATCAGAGAGGCAAAACAATCCGCCCCAAAAAAAAGGTGTAATGGAGCTTGAAGGTGTTGATGCTATCTTGGCACAAAACAAGTTAATGCACCAACAAATCCAACAACAAATG
>NC_029776.3:33785767-33785937 GCF_000817695.3 Arachis duranensis | reverse complement strand
CACAAGCAAGCAAACTTGGCCCTGGAAGCAAGGTTGGCGTTGCCAACTCTAGAACCAAGTTGCCAACGCCACACACAAGCCCTGGAAGCAAGGTTGGCGTTGCCAACTCTAGAACCAAGTTGCCAACGCCACACACAAGACACAAGCAAGGAACTTGGCCCTGGAGGAAG
>NC_029776.3:33725597-33783562 GCF_000817695.3 Arachis duranensis | reverse complement strand
TTTTAATAATCCTATGTCCGAGAACAATTTAGATTAAATTATAAAAGATTTATCTCTCAATATTAAGATCACTATCATAATGATAAATCTCTAAATTTAATCAAGGACATTATTATATTAACATTTTAATATAATAACAATAACAAATTATTTGACACATGATTGATTGGATTGTGGTCATACTATTTATTTCCAATAATCTCCCACTTGCACGAGAGCCAATCATGATAGATTGGATCTTGGGCATACTCTTATCTCAATAATCTCCTACTTGCACTAGAGCCAATCGATCATGTGTATAATTTTTCAATGCAAATTTATATTTATCAAAACTCTTTTGACCTTAAATACCTTAGCTCTTGAATACATGTGCTTGACCTTTTGTAAGATACGTATAGTGCATAATAAATATCACCTTTTCTCAAAACATGAAATCTTCCACTACAATAGTGCATAATTTTATTTTTAGGACAATCCTTATTGAACATGATTATAAAAAATTTAAGTAACCATTATATTTATCTTATAGAATTGTATCATTATACAAATATGTTACATTTCAAAAAATTACTTTGATGATCAAACCTTTTATACTTTTAGGAGAAAATATATCCTCTATTGAGTGGTAAACATTTCTAATAAAAGTAATTATACTCTCACTTTTTCTTTGTAAATACAAAGTTTCCCTTGACATTGTACAAATCAAACTTTTCGATTGTCTTGACTTTATCAAGTTCTATTGGTTCACCTTATTTTTCTTTGGGAAAGAATTTCTTTTTCTAAAAAAGAGTTCAACCTCTTGTCACAAACACTTTGTCTTAAGAAGGGTGATAGAAATAATACTTATTATTTCTTTAGGGTAACCAATAAATCTCATTTCTCAGACCTAATATCAATTCTATTGTTGTGCAATCTCTTAATGCATATAAGGCATCTCCAAACTCTAATGTTCTTGAGTTTTGGCTTATGCTCTTTCCATATCTCATATAGGTAAAAAATTTATTTAGTGAGAAATTCGTTAATTTAGCAACACTTTTAAAATATAGTCCAAATATTTAACAAATAGTGATCTTCAACTGAATTAAATTCTTTGTTTCTTAAATATGATAGAGTACATAAAGTACTAATATTTGTGCATTGCACTACAAGAAAATACTTTTATTGCCATGCTTTTAAAGCGTGGCAAAAAGATGAAAAAAGCGTGACGATAGCTTTTCACCACGCTTTTTGAGCTACCGCTACGGTTTTGAAAGGGTGACCTCTGAAAGAGTGGCAGTTGCTCTATCGCCACGCTTTTTTCAACCTATCGCCACTTTTTTTGCCACGCTTTTTTATAAATTACCACTTTTAAAAGCGTGGCCGTATCTCCCACTTATAGCCACGCTTTTAAAAGTGGCAATTTATAGAGATACGGCCATGCTTTTAAAGAGTGGCAATAGAAAGTGATACGGCCATGCTTTTAAAGCGTGGCGATAGGGAGAGATACGGCCACGCTTTTAAAGCGTGGCAATAGAAAGAGATACGGCCACGCTGTTAAAGCGTGGCGATAGGGAGAGATACGGCCACGCTTTTAAAGAGTGGCAATAGCCTTATCAAATTAAAAAAAAAATCTTTTTTTGACTTTACCTTCATCACTACACAATATAAATTTTGAGTCCTTTTTTATTACCAAACCAATTTGCAATTTTTATTACAAGATAAATCAAATAGTAATTACTGACATATAATTTTTTCTATAATTGTTTCATACAGTAAAAAATTAATATTCAAATACAAAATAAATCTCGAGTTCAAATAACAGTGCAAATGATTACAAGCTCTATTCAAACCAAACACATAGCAGTGTAAAAAAATATAAAAAATTATTTTTTTACAACCTAGTTATCTTTATCTTTGCCATCAATGTCTTCTTATAGTAGAGTAGGGCCTATGTACTGCTCTCTCTTAACCATCAAGTTCTTCGGCGGTTGAGTCTCCTCTAACCATGTCACTTCAGATGCTTTATCTACCTCAACACCTTTGATTTAAAAATTAACACATATTAAGACTTGGCTTTTTCTATTAGGCTTATTATTATTAGGACAAGAAGGAGGAAGAGAAGTACTTGGAAGATCTTTAATAGGAGGAGACCTTTGGAAATAGGAGCAGTGTCTTCCATTTTCTATTGAGTATGGTGGGGAAAGTTCAAAGTGCCGATGGTAAGTTCCCAGTCAACTGATTTGATGACAGTACCCTTCAATGGTAATATTTCAGAAACATATTTTAAGAAATAATTAAAATCAAGAAAAAATCATATCATTAAAAAGTATAAATAGAACAAAGGTCTTACAAGGTCTGCAACTTGATCAGCTTCCCAAGTTTAGGTGGAACAACTCCAAAAAAATTGTTTGCTTCTAGCATCCTAATTAATGTTTCAAAACTACCATTTCAATAAATATTGAAAAAGGCACAGTATTGAATGAATACACTTAAAAGCTCAAAACATATAAGTATGTGAGAGTAGTAATATTTCCTAGATGCTTTGGAATTTTCCCTGACAAACGATTCACAAGATGAGAGCTGAATCATGTTATATGAAATACGTAATCAAATATAAGAACAATATAGTGACAAATTATGTTTAGATTTTATGTTTTTGTATATGAATGTGCTACTGTCAATATCAATAGGCAAATCAATTATTCATATTTTTCACAATTATATAAGGTTTTAAATTGAGTTAATACCAATTATCACATAAAAAATTAAAAGTAAAATCCTAGAGAAATACCATCGACTAGAAAAAATAATTAATAAACAGAGCCAAGTAGCACCTTCAATCCATCAACTGCAGCCCCAAACTTTGCCAGTGTGCTCACAGCACTGGCCTTAACAGTTGCATTCTCAAGATGTACTCTGTTATAAATATAACAAATATATTTGCTAGGGTCTAATGTCTTTGGACCTTCAACTCCCAACAAGTGTAGTATCTAGGGTACAACAGAAAAATGACTGATGCCAAATGATAAAATTCCAAAACCAAATGGTAAAGAACAAAGCACAAAACAAGAGATAATACCTGTGTGGACAAATAAGTGAATTCACAATCTTCAATGAACTCAAAATGATGGAGTAACCACTTTCCTTAGCATCAGGGATATCTCAAATCAGAACCACAATTGAATCTACGATTGCTATTTTGTAATCAAAACCACCTTCTTCTCTAAGAATGTTACTTAGAAAGTTCATCCTGAATAATAACATAATAGAACCTGGTAACTTAGACCACTTATCTAGAAAGATATTCATAAGAAAGATGTAACATCTGTGAAAAGAGACCAATAGAGTGACACATATATTCACAGAGATCTATATTTTAAAGGGAACTTCAAGCACAATGATATTATTGCTTCTACAACAACAATTTTGAATTCATCAGCAATATCAGACATGAAATTTGTAATCTGCTTCATAAGATGGTCTACACTTGATTCATTTCCTGTCTTTAAAAGAGTGGTAATAGCAAGTGTAGCAATGCTTATGTTCTGGTCAGAAATTAAACTTTCCATCTCGATGTTGCAGTTAGTTACAGCTATTGGATGTGTCATTGCAACTTGCAAAGTTCAAAGCAATACTCATTATGAATCAATGTTTAGAAATAATTCTGAGGCCAATATTTGATTCAAAATAAGGAAAGGTTAAATAAGAAATACATTTCATTATTTAGGAATAATAGAAAATATATAGTATTAGTTATTTAGAAATAAAGAAAATTTGATCCACTAATAACCACCAAAATCATTAATGAAGATTTGCATATTTCCCCAAATAACCTTATCCTTTTCAATTTGAACTATTGGTTCATCAACAGCGACGCTGTCACCAGGCCCTGTTCCCACCAAAATAGAACACATGGCGGTAAATTAATAAGAACTATTAAAAATAATTCGATCATGTCACCTATAATATAATACAAGAGGCAAGTTAGCATACTCTTCAAGAATTTTGTGAGGGTTCGATCAGCAATAGATTCAGCCAAAGGAGGGACCACAACATCAACATTATCTCCTTCATTACAAATATAAACAACATTAGATATGGTAAAATAAGAGCATTCAAGGAGGAGGAAAATAAAAGCAAAAGCAAAAAATAAATCTAGATACTTAAAAAACAAAGCATTAAGACCTGCAATAAAAAACTCTTTCTTTTTCAAAAAGGACCATGTTGGTCCTAGACATTAGATTCTGACAAATTCATTGAGATATGCCCAATTGACACAGTGCACAGAAACAAAACTACTCAGATGTTATATTAAGTAATGTACTTTAGGGTAAGAGAATAAGTGACTAATAAGTTCTGAAGAGTTGGGGGACTCTAGAATTGTTTCTAACCACTGCAATATAGTATTCACTAAATCAGTTCGATCATACTCCCCTCCTCAAAAGAATACTCCTCTTTACAGGTGCAGTTACCCACCACGAATAAAAGAAGCACAAACTATAGATGCAACTTAAATGAGAGAAACTGATAGTCACATAATCTCACCACTGTCTGATGAAAATGGACGCCTCCATGTTTGCATGGTAGCCTCTTGACAAAAAACCTCCATACATAGCAATAAGTTAATCAGGACAGTTTCTATAACTATGTGAGGAAGGAAGCAGGGGAAAATAATCAAGTAGATGAACATTAAGATGTAAGACAAATACCTTAAACATGTTTTGGGAATAATAATCTGGCATGCATGAACAACATACAAGAAATGGATGAATAAAACTAAGGAAAGCAAGGAAATTATTCCAGAGGCAGATTTACCCTCAATCATAAGGAAAAATAAGGCAATTTTGATGTTGAGAAACAATGCCACACATTCATCTTACAGAAATATTTTTTAATTGTCATTTTTTCCTGTTCTAAAAAAGTTTGTTCTGATAGGAAACAAAAAAATTTCAAATTATTTTATTTTCGTCCTATCCTTTTTCCAAAAAGCATAAAAACGTTATTGATCTTCCAAAGGTTAATTGAATCGCCACCTTACATTTAGTCCCTGTAATAATCAAACCCTAAGTGCATGCCCAGTGTAGACTGCAGACTCATTTTCCTATTTCCAGCTTGACCTGATTTCCATCCACAAAATAGAATCTTAAAGTAATAATTAAAGCCTCTGAATAATAAATGAAGTCACTAACCTCATAGATTTTAAATTGACCCAGCACCCTGCAAAAGCAATAACATTGATGACAAAAAAATTCAAATTTGAATAAATAATTTAAAATGACATCAGTTAAAGCATTTCCAAATATAAAATGCACCGAAACTTACCAGGTGTCATGTGAGAGAAGTTCCGGACATTTCCATAATGTCCTGAAAAAAATGAAACATGTTCAACAAAATTAAAAATAATAGTAAGAACCATCTAAGGATATAACAAATGAGCAAACAAACAATTAAGGCTCCATGTAATAATGATTGCCTGAAAACAAAAAATCCACATTCTGTGAAGGTAAAAATTGCATAAAGAACATACCTTATCAAAAAAACATAAATCACTCTACAATTATAGATTAGATGTTCAAAGAAATTTGTTATGGGTAAAACTATAAAAGTATATTTCAATCAATATAAGGGTAGATAGTAAAACATAACATTAATAATAAGACGTCCTACAAACTGAAGACGATTGATCAAAGAAATCAACACTCTATAGTCTTTTAGTAAAATTCATGCTGGACAAAAATCATGCAGCTCAACTCAACAATTAAGGTATAAATCCACATGGAAATAGTAGACTTAACTGACTTTAATTCAGTAAGAACAAGTTTTCACCACACCTCACCAATATTGGACAATCATCTGTATATGCAATCATATTTTGGATAAAATTCAGAGAACACATAAGAGAACCAATTTTACAGAGAAGTAACTATGATCTAATTCAGAGTTCAAACTATCTAAGAACCACAGAACAACACATGTACACAATTTTCAATATGAGGGACAAATTACCTCCTTTTCAACAATGGAGGAAATTCTAGCAGAAGCTGAAGAGCCGGAGTAGAATTTCCGCGCTGACTGGCTTAAAAGCTGAAAAAAATCACATCAGGTTTCACTTAAAATATCAACAGATCAACTACCTTCACATTTCACTCCATATCTCCATTGAATTTGAAATTTCATCATAAGAGATTAGTAAGAGAAAAACTCACCATGGGATATGGGCTGCTAGAAGCAACCCTCCGCCTTATGACACCGAGCATGATTCTGCGGCAACTTTAAAACCTAATTTCACATGCACAAAAAGAAAAAAAGCCAACAATTTCAACAAACAAACTACAATCTTCACTGGAATTTGTCATTTAAGCTAAGAAAATAGAGCATTGAAGAAAAAATAACCAAGTAAAATTCAATAACAAAATATCACATCTCATATACTTGTTATAAAAGCAACAACGAGATGAGGACCCCCCAAAATTGCTAGCCATCTCTGTTTCAAGTTTTCTCTGTACCTCATTAGCTGCTTTAAGATCTGACTTAAGAAGATTATTGTACCGCTGTAGATTCATATTGTACTCATTTAATCCTTTGTACATGTCATGATATAAATTTGCCTGCAAAACTCAACAGTTTCAAAAAAAATAAAAAATAAATAACAATGAGGGAATCACCAGGAATCAAATAACTGACTAGAAATATTAAATCAATTAAGGAATAACCCAAGAGAGAAATATTTTTGCCTGACAGACTAGTTTATCAATGACTATCTTTTCTAGAATATAGCATAGTATTACCCTAATCGCTCGGCAGCTGATTTCTTGTCCTGAATCTGCTTAAGCTCAACTGATTTCTCTTTACAAACTTTCTCAACCACATTCCTTGCTTCCTTTTCTTCTCTAATGATTATCTGCTTCCTGGTTTCAAATCTAAGAAAACTTAGGCCATTAAGCAAGATGGGAAAAAATAGACTCTTCATTTGGGATATTCAACTAGGCATTCTTACCAACTTATCTGATTCTTCCTTTGCAATTCTCTCTTCTAATTCAGAGATTCTCTTGTTCAATTCCTCCATCATATTATTCAACGCAATCTCTGAGAAAAACATGAGTATTTAATGAATAAATGGTTGGTCTAGTGGTATCAATTTCTTATAACATGTCAAAGGAAATGTAAGTACTATGTAGCCTTTTAGAAACAGCAGCCAAAGCAACAAGGTAGAAAAATTGAAGCTTTCTTCAACATCAAATTATTAGGAATTTGAAATCATTAGACAGTTACACTAAAGAAAGACATCCCTATCGTCCGCACTGAGAATACCAGTCATAAATCATTATCTTTTAAAATTAAAAACAATCCAACCGTGTCAATCTCAGGAATCGTGGAATTAGACACGAGTTTTATTTAGTGATGGAACTATATAAAAATACACACAAACCAATTAAATTAAACTTCAACACTATTTTGCTATTTGGTTTGATTACAGAGTATAATAAATAGGGTTTACCTGCTCTCAGAACCAGCAATAAAGCATCAATGGAAGGGCCCCTGGACGAGGAAGGGAGTGGCGCCAGAGAGAGCGGTAGCAAAGGGGTTAGGGGATAGCAGCGACGGAAGAGAGCGGTAGCGGAGGAAGCATCCACGGAGGATTTGCGACGGCAAGTGACCAGAGGGAGTCACCGCTAGAGAGAGTCACTACAGAAGGAGGGTTAGAGGTGCCAGAAGAGGGATTGCCGGAGGAGGCATTGCAAGCATGGCAACATTCTTCATGGAGTGCCGTGGTACTTCGTGGAGTGCTGGGCTTCTTCGGAGTACTGTTGTCGCCGGTGATTGGAGTGCTAGGGTTCTTCGTGGGTGAGGCACAATGAATATTGAATAGAGGGCTTAGGGTGAGTTCATTGAACGAGTTAATGTTTGAAGAAGGAGTTCTCTGAAAGAACTTAGGGGTCTTTGAACGAGTTACAGCTTAGGCACAGTAAAGGGTTATCTGAAAGAACTGAGGGGTACGTGCGAAGGGTACGCGCAAGTTTGAAAATTTTTTGGAGGAACCTTTTGGCCCGCTTTTGAAGCATGCCAAAAGACTTGTAGAAAACAGCCACGCTTTAAAAGCGTGCCAATTTCCCTCTATGGCTACGCTTTTTAAGTGTGGCAAAAAAAATGTGGCCAAATGTTGAATTAGTTGCCACCATTATAAAAGCGTGGCCATTGACCCCTTTCTCCACTCTTTTGAAGCGTAGCAAAAAACATGTGGCAAAATCTCAATTCAATCGCCACCTTCATAAAAGCGTGGCCACTGACCACTTTGGCCACGCTTTTAAAGCGTCGCAAAAAAAAGCGTGGCCATAGGCCATTTTTCTTGTAGTGTTGAGAGAATCTTATTTTCTATTCAATAGAATATCAATTAGATATTAGATATTTCACTTTAAACTCTTATAATAAAAATACTCAATATCATTATTATTGGTCAAATCAACCCTTAAGAGAAATTTTGATTTGTATCCTCAATACTCATGTTGAGTTTTTCTAAAAAAGATCACAAACCTTAACATATTAAAGACAATTATAAATTGTTTGTAATAAAATAAATCTCCAAAAATGCTTGTAAGAATAATTCTCGCTAAAACCATTTGTCTAATGGCATTCTAAATTCTAAAGCGGTTTAATACAAAATATATCGTCCAATACTCCCACTAGTTTAAACAAAATTTTGATAGTCGTACTATCTTATTTTGGGCACCATATGTCTTCTTAAGATGTTCAGTAATAAATAGTGGGTAGATGCCTTGAAAACTGGAACTCATAGTTGTCAAAGCAACCCATATTACCGTAAAATAATGTTCCAAATACTTCACAAGTTCTAACGATGCCATAACCAATTTTATTGGAGGATATTATTTTAGTAGAATTATCATCTCAATGATAAATCTTTGGAAATACAATTCTCAAATTGTATTCAATATATTACTTTCAAGTATGCCACACAAAAGATGGACCTATTTAAAAATTTCAAATATGAAAGTAAATTAGGAAATTTATATTTCTGTTAAATTTATTTAGAATCATGAATGAGTACCTTGATTGTCAAGTTGTTACTCATACATATTCCAAATAAATATTATTAAATTATATCTCATATAATTATAATCCAAAATAATTATCAAATCAAATTTGACATTCTCAACATATATACACTTATATATAAAAACAAATATTTTTATTCCTTTAAAATGATGTTTCAAAGTCACGATAAAAATATCAAATAAAATTTTATTAAAATCATAACTATAAAAAAATAATTTAATCACAATTAAATAATAAACATTGAAATAAATTAACTATTAATTTATTAGAAAATCATCTCAATGGAAATAACTGCACCATATGCTTAAATTATTTTTTGAATTAATCCTTTTAATTCACAAACTTTTGAGAAATATAGGAATAAAGATTTAAATACAAAAAGCCAAAGCTCTGATACCATTTGAAGGATTACCATGTGTTCATAACATGCAACGGAAGAAAATAAGGTAATCCTAAATATTTATTTTGTAAAAACTTTATTCTTCGAATATAGGAAGACTCTATGCGTATCCACACTGAGACCAACCTTTGCTGTCAACTCCTTGACTAATGGACATCTAATCTAAATTGAGAAACCTCTTTGCAACTCTTTGCACACCATAAAATTCTTCTCCAATAATTAGGCTCATATATGTTTATGTCTGTAGAGGTAAAGGAATAAAACTCTTATGTTTTTATTCTCTTCTTTTTCACATTTTTTCTACTCTTGGCATACATATATATAATATAAGATTTGTTACTGATTTTAAATTTGAATCTTAATTCAAATTCAAATCATATCTTGTTATTTTAAACTTGAATCATATCATAACTCAATTTGAAACAGAATCAGTTAGGATCTCATCCAAACTTAGAATTCAAATTTAGAAATAGAATAACTAATTATTCTCAAATCTCATTTAATATTCTCAATTGTCATACTATTATTATATTCTTGGTGCTAGCAAAGAATATAATAATATTCCATTTGAATTAATATAATTATTTATTTGATCAAATCAAAATAATAATTAAATAATTCTATAGCAAAGATTAGAACACTCGTTAGTGTGTGACCCCATAGGTTCAATACTAAGTGGGTAGTAAATTAGTCATACTAAATTTACTAATCAAGGTTGGCGTCTAGCAACACTCCTCAATGACTCCATAGTATGAAGTAGTATATTTTTACTAAGAACTCCAGAAGAACAAAGTATAGTTCCTTCCATCTTTTCAGCTCTTGGTTAACCCTTAGGGTGTGTGTGGTTCAAGTATTACTTTTGTTAAAAAGATTCTATTTCCATGGGAATCAAAGATACCCAAGGGGAAGATGGGAATTGAAGTGATGGTATTTTGATTTTCTGGAATCAAACTTGCTTAGGAATAGCTTTTCAAACTTTGAACCAAACATGGGAATATGATATTCCCATCTTAAAATTCCTAGGAATTATTTATAACTCCTCCAATCACACACACCCTTAGAGTATGGTTTAATTGTCAAACTCTAACTTGTTACCATTATTATAATCAACTGTGAATGACTTAAGAAACTCATTTCTTCATTCATTCAATTCCCTTGGCCAAGGTTTTATTCATCTCAGTCATTATAATCATAGAGCTCAAACTCTTTATCGAGAGTTGACGGATTCCTTATTGACTAGTCATTAATTCTACAAGTATTTAAATTATATACAATATCCATTCAATTAGCACCCTAGAGTATTAGGTCCAGAATCAAAGTATAATAAATACATTGTTAATTACTATGACAGGTTCAAGTCAAAAGAAACTCTATTACTATATTCATATTGAGAATATCCTATTGACAAATATGCGGTAATTATAACCATTAAGAATTCTCAAAGTGAGTCAGTTCAATGGTCATATATTGATCTTTCCGGATTATAATGTCCTTTTTAATAATCCTATGACCAAGAATAATTTAGATTAAATTATAAAAGAATTATTTCTCAATATTATGATCACTATCATAATGATAAATTTCTAAATTTAATCAAGGACCTTATTATATTAACATATTAATATAATAATAATAACAAATTATTTGACACATAATTGATTGGATTGTGGTCATACTATTTATTCTCAAAAATTTCTCTTAAACTAATAAATTGTCAACTCCTTGATCAATTTAATATGATAAGAGGTTAAGCACAATTTTTTATTTAAAGCTACACAATTCTTAAGGATTGATCGTAGTTGATTTTACGTCACTTATCAAAACTAGTTTTAAAAACTCCAAGAATTATGAGAAGAAGTTTCAAGCTTAATTCTAGTAATCAACTTTTCCAAGGTTATAACAGAATACAAATGAGATTAGAATTATCTTCCAATACATTCAAGCGCGTAAGATAAAGAATGAAACTTGCTTCCTAAGAAAAATATCAATGCATTGATCAAAAGTAGAAAAACAATAACATTAGTCCATCAAAATAAATAGAGATCCAAACCTTAACAGAGGAGATTAGTGACTCAGTGTAGAAGCAAAAAACAAGGATTCAAAATTAGAAAAATAAAGTGTTTGACGAGAAACTCTTTGGAATTATTTATACTCTAACCTAAACCTACTTTTTAATTCAAAATAAAATAAAATCAAATCTTTCCTAATAAATCTTAACTAACTAATGATCTTCCTTGTAATTGAAACTTAAAGCTCGGTATCTTGTTATGCATTGAAGTCATGGGGCTTGCACATTAGTCTTGGAATTGAGTGAAATTTGCGTGTAGAATAGCATGCTACTTGAGGAGATTGGAAAGCAAGGTGGTCTTGGCCTAGCGTGCCACATGGTGGTTTTGGCGTGGCACGCCCTTGTTTTGGAGCTTGAGGGGCACGAAAGTGTGTAGAAGGGGAGCAGGGCATAGCATGCCAATGAACTGGTCTTGGGAACCATCGAAAGTGTGTGAGTGGCATGTAGACGGTGTGCCACACCCTCATGGTATCTTGATGGAGGCTCCCTGTATGTTGGCCCAGCGTGCCATGCTAATGATGAAGGTCGGAGGCGTGTGGATAACATGTAGATGGCGTGGCATGCCAGTGGTTTGTGAAGGATCCCTGGAGCATGGCACACCAAAAGGGAGGGCGTGGCACGCCATGCTTGAGGATGGTTCCCTGGAGGTGCATGGTTGAAAGTGTGGCATGCCAGTAGTTGGGCGTGGCACGCTATTGTCCCTGGAGCTTGCTTATACTTGGTGTGGCACGCCCAAGCTTACGGTGCCTCTGAGATGACCATCTCCTTCTTGTCTTTCTTTTTTCTATTTCTAGTGCTTTTTCAATCATTTTCTTACAAAAATACATAACACAAAGCCCTCAAAGTACGTTGACCAAAACATATGGAACTTAGAGCAAGATCATTAACTTTATTTGGACAATTAACTAGAAAAACTACTAAAGATGCTCACGTATCAAGTATGCATCCATGGAACTCAGAAGTTCACTTCCTGCCACAGAGTCGATCAACATCTCTGCGATCGTCATGTGGTACTTGTCTTTCGGGGTAGCTTTATTCAAATCCCTAAAATTAATACACACACTTAGCTTTCAATTTTTCTTAATTACAGGTACAATATTAGAAATCCATTCGACATACGTGGCTGTTTGAATAAATCCAGCTTTCAGCAAATGTTCAACATCCTCTTTGATTTTACCACGATTCCAGGGGCAAAACTTCTTTGATCTTTCTTAATAGGTCGAGCGTTCTCAAGGATGCGAAGCTTATGCTCGACTAGAGATGTATCTAATCCAGGAATCTTCTCATATTACCACATAAAACAATCTTGGTATTTCTTCAACACCTTTACTAGATCTTCTTTGAAAACAAGGTCTAAGCACTTACTTACATAAGTAATTCGACCTTCTCCTCCAATCTCAACTTCATCGGGAGGATCTTGTACTTCAACCTTTTTATCGTGAAAATCTCCTAAAAATAAATCAGACTTCTCAAACTCTAAGGGGTCAATATCATATATACAATCTAGTGTCGTTCACCTATGAACTCCTTCTTCTCAGCCATGTAGGTTGAGAGTCAAGCCCAATGGCTAGATATATCTATTATGTGGATTTTGTGGCCAAGTTCTCCTTAACCTTAGGGGCCAACTTCATGCCATGAACCCCAACATAGCAACCTTTGATGAGAGTAGGGTCAAAAGTGCTCATATCAATATCAAGTGGTCGAATACTAGTATATTATTCTTTGAAGCTGACATTCATCTGTTCAGCACAGCAAGGGCTGTTATCAGCTTCGATCTCTTTAATCTTTCTATCCTCATCGAAAAGCACCAATTTCTGACGCAAGGTCGAGGGTATTGTCCCTACTCCATGGATCCAATCTCTTCCAAACAACATGTTAAAAATTGCTTTGGTAGGCATTATTATAAACACTGTTGGTTGTTCACACTTCCTACCTTGACCCTAAGTGGGATCATTCCCAAGGTTGTTGCAACTTACATTGAATCTAATGACAGCCAAGTTTGTTTTTATCAGATCTTCAACTGTCTTTTGGAACAAAGGTAGCATACTTTCATGCAGTAAATTAATCGTTGCTCCTCCATCAACCAGCATACGATTGATCACAAGTCCTTTGACCTTAGCTTTAATATGCAAACGTCGAAGATGACTTTTGATGATTTCATTAGGTCTCTCAAACAACCCTTCTTTAATTAATCCATTCTCGATGAACATGTATTCGTCTCCTGGAATAACATCATCACAATATCTTTGGAGCAATTCCAAGGCCCCTCAGGGTTACCCTAGAAGTCAAAAGGGAGAACAGACACTGTGGCCATATATCCAAAATCATCTTTTCCAAACATCACATCTAGGTCATCCTCAAATCCAAAATCGAACATTTCTGTCAATACTTACTTCTCTTCTTTTTACTTGGGGAACCGACTTGGTGAACAAGGTTTCTTTCGACTCATCTTTTGACTATTGGCCTTTGATCATCAAGGATGCTTTATCCTTTTTCTGTTCTTGCTTTTGAGGTAACTTGCCCTCTTTACTCAACTCTGAATATGGACCTTCTGTGTTGACATAAGTCCCCTATTCTTGAGCCACAGCTCTTGGAATGAAGGGAAATCTATCCCCGAAATTGCGTCGAGATTGGGCTCGACTCTCGCCTCTTCTGCATGCCCCTCATTGAGAAGCACCTCTCTTTTGGTTTCCAACCCAATTTCCAAAACCTCCTCTAGGAACGTTGAAATTATAATTTCTCAAATAATTTAGAGCATTATTCTGTACCCATTTATTATTTGACACATTAGAGGAAGGAACTCTAATTCAATTTGACACTTTCTGATTGACTGTGACGATAGTGCACATCTGTTGTTTGACAGAAGCACTAGAAGAGTCTCTACTCTTACCTCCCTGCTTTAATTGGGCTTGCCTTAATTCTTCTTGGTAATCCCGCTCCCTTCTCTTTTTATAAGAGGCGAAAGCCTTAGCAGCTGATGTGTCGAATAGAACACTACATTGAGGGCGTACGGTGACATTCTCTTCTTCTTCCCTTTGTCTTAGCAAAAAATCCAACAAGTCTTCTCCTGCCTTTAGATAGATTAGTCTTTTTGTTTTGAACATACCGAGTTTGAACTAATTATCTTTTCCCATGGGCTCGACAGAGGCCATGTTGATTGAGAAATGTATTTCCTCTATTTCAGCAAAATCTGATGTGAGCTGAAAAAGATCAGAATCTACTTTCATTTAAGACTTCTCTGCAAACTTCCGTCGACCATCTTCAATAGCCTTTTGTATCAAGTCCCTGAAACATACACAACTATTAGTATAGTGCCTAGATGTTCGATGAAATTTACAAAACTTTTTATTTCTAATTTTAGAAACATATGACATTCTCTTCCCTTCAGGGAGTACAAGTTGTTTGTCTTTTAATAACATGTCAAATATTTGCTCAACTTTTGTCAAATCAAAAGAATAACTTCTTCCTCCTGACAAAGGAGTTTTGTCTTTTGTTGGATTAAGAGATCGACACACATATAGTGTCCATCTTTTAATTCTGCAGCAAAAGGCAGATTCATTGTTCGACTCTTTCTCACTCATACAGTCGACATAAATTACTTTCTTATTAAAGAAAAGTTTTCTTTTACTTGACTCTAGTTCTTCTTTTTCTTTATTTAGTTTTTTAATTTACTGTACTTTATCATCTAACAAAGCTAAATCTAAGAATTACTAATGTACTAATTTGTTTTGAATATTGAAATTGAGACCATTGATGGCCATCTTGACTACTTCAGATTCAGGAATAGGAGTGGAACACTTGTTTCTCATATATTTGAATAAGATTAAGTAGTCATCAATGAACTCTGCTTTTTCTCTCTTCACTGTGAATAAGTTGGACAACGTTATTTTTATTTTACCTCAAAAGAACTGATCAAAGACGCTTCTTTCTAACTGAACCCAATTACGGATTGAGTTAGGTTGTAGGTTTGAAACCAAGTAAAGGTGTTCTTTGTAAGAGAAGAAGGAAATTATCTCATTTTCAAATATTCATTACTAGCAATTTATCCTATTTCAACTGTGTAACGAGCCACATGCTCAACAGTCAATTCCCTAACTTTGGAGTTTTGACTCCTCTGGGAATTTCATATTGTAAAACATAATTGGGAAAAGGAGATATGAAGTAGTGTTGATTTGTCACCCCTATATTTAACTCTGCTCTATTTAAGGTTTGTTTGACAGCTTGGATCATGTTTGAACCATAGGCTTGAGCAGTATTATTTGCTTTAACCTTATTCAATATCATGTTTGGGTCATCTTCCCTATTTAGCATTATAGGAGGATTATTGATATTCATCCCACTTATGGGTGGTACAAAAGGTTGATTAATTGCTCCTGCAATGTCATCAACTCGTCGAGTAACTTGCTCTATTCTAGCATTATTATTCTCTATCACAGGATTCAGTATTGGAGCCATCTGTTGAGTAAGCATATTGACTAAATCGTGATGACTATCCTCGATTTGTTGTCTAAATAGGCCAAGGATTCGACTGTGTTGGGAGACGACGTTCTGACAAGAATTTGTCTCGACATTTCTGAAAAAATCAAGGTACGTATTCCAACTACTGGCAACCTTGTTGTCCTTATGCCTTGTGTGTAAGTACCCGATTTCTCGGTAGACAGACTTTTCTGGCTCTTTTAAAATTTATTTCGCAAACTTTTGAACCATGACCCAAAAAGAAATAGTGAGGTTGGCCCAATGGTAAAAAAATGATAAATTAAAGGAAAAATAAAAGAGAAAAGAAAGAAAAGTTAAAAAGATTAAAAATTAAAAAGAAAAAGGTCATTAATATGGTCAAAATTGACTTTATGAGGGTAATTAGTCCCCCTAAGTCAAGTTTGACTAATAAATAATAAATATTAGCTTATAATTTGTTCATTTTCCTCACAAGAGAATCTTTGAGCCGGGAATACACTTTTAGTGATGGTTTTGCGTTCGTGAGAAAAACTCTAATAACCGAAAACCTTGGAATCAGTGGTCAAAATAATTTCTACCCAACTATAATTGCCTCAAGATTTATATTAGCCATCCATTCATGATTTACTCCTTTAAGAATAAATATTAGTCATTAATTATTTTACAACACATTAAGATTTATTCTAAACCAAATTTCTAACTAATATTCCGCAAATGACTCCTAAAGACCCCAAATCTTTTTACTTGCCACCCAAGTAACTTGTCTCTCCTTCTCAGCCTCTGGACCGAGGCTATCTCAGCCTTTCACCCCTCTTTGCTATATTTTTAACCCCAAGTAATTAACTGCGGTTAATTGTGGATAAGCTCAACACGCAAGCGCTGACCAAGCTTCCTCATTTTCACGCCCCTTATTCATTGAATCCCAGACCATGACCACAAAAATTTCAGCCATTCTACCATCATAAATTCAGCATGACATTGATTTTTTATTTAAGGAAGCATTGGCCACAAAATTCACAAAATACTTTACACATTTTTACACTCTTTTGACTGAATTCTTGAGAGAGAAAGAGAGAAAATTCTTGTACCTATGCTCTATGTTCCAGCTCATATTTCAATTCTTCTTCCATTGTTCTTCATGTGTTATTCAAGGACTCAAATCATACAAGCACAAACTCTTGCCCGTTTTCGCTAGTCTTTGCATTAATACCAAAATTTCGGCTAGGTAAACTCTTGTTCTTTCTCTTTTTCTTTTTTATTTTTAAAACAGAAGCTATGATGAATTTCTACACTCCTCCATATAAAGAGAATTCCTCTTGAAGCA
This sequence comes from Arachis duranensis, assembly GCF_000817695.3. Lineage (NCBI taxonomy): Eukaryota > Viridiplantae > Streptophyta > Magnoliopsida > Fabales > Fabaceae > Arachis > Arachis duranensis. The sequence continues at coordinate 33,766,264 of NC_029776.3, read as the reverse complement.
CCCATGGAGCATGACTAAGGAGTTAGAGAAATTCGAGCTCAAAGTGGTTGAATTTTGACGTTTTTGCGACACTATCGGCCCAAAATGTAGCGACCCTTAGTTTTAAAATATAAATATAAATAAGTTATAATTTATTTTATAAAATTAAAATTCCTTATTTTTAAAAAAATTATTTTATTATCAGTAATTAAACTAATTTTATAATAATTTAAATTTAAAAATAAAAGGTGATTTATACTTTGCATTAGGTTACATATATATTATTATTATCCTTATGCATTAGGTGACGTGTATATATATATATTATCATTATCGTTATGTATATATATACATATAATATTGTTTTGTAATATAATATTATGCTATTATAATTGCTTCTTAGCTTTTCCCTAGTATAAGTATAATCTATTACTATAATTTCCTTTCATAAAGTGTATATATAATATAAAGAAAGCTAATAAGGCGGCGTATTTGTATTAATCATACATATATATATAAATGCGAGAGGAAAGAAAAGAAAAAAACGATGAGAGAAAATCGAGAGAGAACATAAATCTTTCTGAACTTCTAGCTTCGATTTTTTAAAATCTGTAACTCCAATTTAATCCAGTAAGAGTATTTGTAACCTTCTCCTCTATACGTTGGTACCATTTTTTATTAGTGGAAGTTGACAGTGACGTAGCTCCTATTTCCTTTGGGTTTGGCCAACGGAAGTTTTAGGAGGCACAGACGATTCTGGATATTTTCTTCTTCGATAGTTCACTCAGAAAGCTTCTCTTGAGCTTTGAATATTTTGATTTCGTGCGAATGTATAGTTTTAGTTTCTCGTAGTTAATGTTTAATGTCACTTGAAAATTTAGGCTAGAAGACCTTAAGATAGGAATGAAATGAATGAATAATAGATGGATTGTATATATGGTATAAAATGTGAGGTTTAGTTGTTGTCAATAATTTGCTGTTTAAGTTGGTCGGTTTGGAAAAACATTTAATATTGGTATTTGTTTGATTTTGAAATAATTTGTTACTGAAAATGATTTGAAGGACTGAGAGGTGTTTGATTTGATAGTTGGGACCCTTGAAGGGTGGCAGAAATTTGAGTTTTAGAGGAGATATTGTCAGAGTTTTTATAAGAATTGGAGTCTTGATTTGAAGTGTTACTTTAAAAAGGAAAGAGATTATTATGTGGCTTGTGTATTTGAGACTATTTGTTGACCCTCTGTCGTAAGATGTGACTGGGTACTTTAACTCCCCGGATTCCCCCATGGGCATCCACATATATATAAATATTGAATATTATATTTGAGCTTGGAGTTCGTCTCCATGAAATACTATATTATTGAGCTTGGAGTTTAACTCCATGGAATACTATATTATTGAGCTTGGAGTTTAACTCCATGGAATATTATTGAGCTTGGGGATGCGTGCACAGAGGGACAGTCCAATGGTTAACTACCAGGACCTGTCGGGTTGGCTGTATAACTGACAGATGAGACTCATCAGCCATAAGACAGGCATACATCATATGCATTTGTTTGTTTGCTTGAGTGTGCATTGTTTTGGTTTGCTTAACTGTTTAATTCTGCTTATCCGCTACTTGTTCTACTTGCTGTAAATGCTTCTCTATCTGTGTTTTTCTTGCTTAAACTGTATGTGTATGTTTTCTAAGAAATCCCTCTTGACGAAGGTGTGAGGGGAGAGGATTGTTCCACCAGTGATTCGGAGGATTGGAGGTGACAGAAAGTGACGTATTAAGTTAAAGTTAGATTCAGAACTAGAATACGTTAGATAACTTACCTAACTTTTGGTTTAGTTTACCTTATTTAAGAATAATTTTGAGTGTCGGAGTTTTAGAAATGCCTCTGGCTTTCCCGAGACCTTTTATATTAACTATGAGGGCACCTTTATCATACTGAAAACCTCCGATTCTCATCCCATACTATGTTATTATTTTTCAGATGCAGGTCGAGAGACACCTCGTTGAGCGTCTGGATATCCTCTTTTCAAGCGAAGAACTACCTTTTTGACTGTCACATCTTGATTTTGAGCTATGTATACATGTTTATAGAATCTCCACATGTACATCTTGTGTTTTGTCCCACCTAGAGGTTGACTTGGAGAGACAGGGGTTTACTTTATGGTTTGAGTTTTATTTTGGGTTGTATATATATAATCATATACTCTGGTCGGCCTTAGCTTCGCAGGTCGAGTCTGGAGCTTGCTATCTAAGTTTTGGAACTCTGATATGTATATATGTTTTCAGTTATCTTTCGATTTTTCCTGTCCGTTTTACAAATATCCATGCGAGTGTCACACGATTTTCTGTTTATCATTTTTGAGTAGCTTATCTTTCAAGGCTCCTAAATATGATTTCATCCAACTATATCTATGTATATATCTTTTTCTTTTAAAGATCGTAATACCTTGCCACCTCTGCTTTACGACTTAAGAGTAAGGCTCTGTGTGGTAGGGTGTTATATTTTGGTATCAGAGCAGTTCGTTCCTGTAGAGCTTGAGAGATGGGCTGATTATGCTTCTGGGCATACTCTGGGTGTGTGTATGTGCTATTAGGATATCTGATTGATATATGTGGCAACGTTTATGAGCATGCATTTGGAACTTAAAGCATTAGACTTGCGATATTGAGACTGATCAACTTAATATCACTTGTTTGATGTGTAAAAGGACCAGATGTCGACTCACGAACGCGGTCGCGGGCGAGGTAGAGGGAGGAAAGGCACCGTTACTCCTGGCTTGGCAGACTTCATGGCTGCCCTGGGAAATATGGCTGCGGCTATGCAGGCGACAGCCGAGGCACTGGGTAATCAGATAAACCAGGGTAATCATGGAAACAATAATGATGAGGACGGTCCACTGACACTTGCTACATTTCTGAAAGTTCACCCTCTGACCTTCAGGGGAACCACAAATCCCACTGATGCAGACAATTGGATTCAGACTATGGAACGGGCACTGCAGGCTCAGCAGGTTCTTGAGGAGCAATGGGTTGAGTTTGGAACTTATCAGCTGCAGGGTGAGGCTTAGTATTGGTGGCAGAGGACACGATGTATCCTGCAGCCAGATGGCGCTGTGATTCCTTGGGAGGTTTTTCGAACAGAGTTCTATAAGAAATACTTTCCTAATTCAGCCAGAAATGCCAAGGAACTTGAACTGATGCAGTTAAAGCAAGGACAGATGACTGTTACTGAGTATACTAGCAGGTTTGATGAGTTATGTCGCTTTTCTCGTATCTGTCAAGGTGCGCCTGAAGATTTTGCTGAGTGGAAATGTATTAAATATGAGGGAGGTCTTCGAACTGATATTCTGAGCTTTGTTGCACCAATGAAGATCAGAGTGTTTTCGAAACTGGTAAACAAAAGTAGAGTTGTGACAAACCCCATTTGTAGGGTTTATCTTGTATTGATTTTAGGGGATTTTATAACCTTTTACCCACATTTATTCAATAAAATAGCATGGTTTTGTATATTCTCCTTTAATTGTGCTTAAGGCTGTCAAGCCTACCTCTTCGCACTTAAACGACCATAACTTGAGCTACAGAGGTCTAAATGATGCGATTCCAGTTGGGTTAGAAAGCTAACATCCGGGGCTTCGAAACAATATAAGATTTGCCATAGTTGCTACAAGTATGGTGGCGCGCACGCGCATAGTACGCGCACCCGCCGTTGCTGCCATCTGGTTCACTTAATGCAACATGTGGCCAGCGATTTTAGAAGCCTTGTGGGCCCAATCCAACTCATTTCTGATGCTATTTAAGCCAAGGATTGAAGAGGAATGAACACTTTAGAAGTTAGTTACCATTAGTCATAGTTTAGTTTTAGAATTAGTTTCTAGAGAGAGAAGCTCTCACTTCTCTCTAGAATTAGGATTAGGATTAGGATTAGTTCTTAGATCTAGGTTTTAATCTTTGCTTTCTTCTAATTCTACATCTCAATTCCTTGTTGTTAGATTCATTCTTCTTCCATTCTTTTGTTGTAATTCCCTTTATGTTGTTCTTATGTTTTGTTGTAGATCTACTTTTATTTCTTCCATTTCCTTTCAATTCAATAAGAGGTAATTCATAATAATTGTTCTTCTTTGCTTTTCTATTGTTGATCTCTTGCTTTTGTAGTTAGATCTCTCTTTAATTCTTGCATTTAATAATGTTTACTTCCATTGCACTTTATGTGTTTGTTGAAATGCCTCTTCTAGATTTAATGTAGATTTTGTTCCTCTTGGCCTAGGTAGAGTAATTAGTGACACTTGAGTTATCTAATTCCTTTGTTGATTGATAATTGGAGAGATTGCTAATTAGTTTGGAGTGCACTAAAGCTAGTCTTTCCTTGGGAGTTGGCTAGGACTTGTGGCTCAAGTCAATTCATCCACTTGACTTTCCTTTATTAGCAAAGGTTAACTAAGTGGTAGCAATGAACAATTCTCATCACAATTGAGAAGGATAACTAGGATAGAACTTCTAGTTCTCATACCTTACCAAGAGCCTTTTATAGTTGTTAGTTTATTTTCATTGCCATTTACTTTCATGTCTCTTATCCAAAAACCCCAAAACAACTCAAACCAATAACAAGACACTTTATTGTAATTCCTAGGGAGAACGACCCGAGGTTTGAATACTTCGGTTTATAAATTTAGGGGTTTGTTACTTATGACAAACAATCTTTTGTATGAAAGGATTTTTGATTGGTTTAGAAACTATACTTTACAACGAGATTTCATTAGTGAGATTCTAAACCGTCAAAAATCCATTCGTCAAGTTGCTGAGGATTGTCTGAGAAAGGCGACATCAGATAAGAGTGATCAACGAATTTTTGTTAAGAGAGATCACGAAAGGAACTTCGCCCCTAGAGGACAAGATTTTAAGCAACGCGGCTATACCCCACAACCACATTTGGGTCAGAATAACTTCCAGAGATCAGTAATAACAATAGCCAGGGAAGAGGCAAAGGAAAGCAAGCTCAGACCCCACCGAATGATTTAACTTGTAGGAGGTGTGGAAAGTACCACCCGAATATTGTGCAGGACTGGTTTAGGTGTATGCTATTACTGTGGTGAAGCTGGGCATTTGTCTTGGAATTGTCCAGAAAAGAAGAAGAATTAAGAAGCTGGAAAGGCACAACATCAGGGACGCGTGTTCACTATAACAGTGGATGGTGCTGGAAGCGCAGATACTCCGATTAGAGGTAATCACGAACTAATAATCGAAATTTCCGACTGCCTTGCATAGTAAATAACACGTAGCATTCATTGTAGTGCATTACCGAGTCGTGAGCCTTGTGATTTTCAACTGAGCGATCGACTAAAGACCTCCGAATGGTGAGACAGAACGATAGTTGGTCAGTCTAGAAAAGTGACTAAATTCTTGGAGAATAATAATAAGAGTGGCTCAACAGTAGTGCGTCGAACTATTATGAGCATACAACTTAAGTTATACATATAGGACCGGAAATGTTGAGAGCTGTGCGGGACAATTACCTGAAACCCAGGGATGGTAAGTTACGAGGAAGAGACATGACATAGATTGAACCCGTAATTGATAATAAGTTAGGTGTCAAGAGAAAGAGTAAGTTGTGATAGATTTAGTGTCAGATGCTGAACCAGTTTCGATTGTATTACGTAAGGTGACACCATTAGAATCGGCAGAATTTAGGAGCTAGATGAAGCGAGTATTAGGGACGATAAACCCGCCGTTCTAGTACCAGCCTGTCTTATAACCTTTATGCATCGAGTCTATCTTGTATCTTCCGTTTTGCATAGACTTTTAAGCCATAAGAATATCCTGGATTTACAAACAAATCATATCAAATCTTTCTGTTTTTCTTTGACATGTTCAAGAAGGGAAGTTACGTTAGTATAAATCTTTTCCATTTTATATCAATTTTCAAGGGTGAAAATTTTTATAAGGTGGGTAGAATGTAGCGATCCTTAGTTTTAAAAATATAAATATAAATAAGTTATAATTTATTTTATAAAATTAGAATTTCTTATTTTTAAAAAAATTATTTTATTATCAATAATTGAACTAATTTTATAATAATTTAAATTTAATCAAATTCATATTATTATTATTATTATTATTATTATTATTATTATTATTATTATTATTGTATATAATTGCATACATATAATATTAAGTTTTGTAATATAATATTATGCTATTATAATTCATTCTTTGCTTTCCTCTAGTATAAGTATAATCTATTGCTATAATTTCCTTTCATAAAGTGTATATATAATATAAAGAAAACTAAGGCGGCGTATTTGTATTAATCATATATTTTATATATATATATATATATATATAACGTATGCGAGAGGAAAGAAAAGAAAGAAAACAGAGAGAGAAGACCGAGAGAGAACGTAAATCCTTCTGAATTTTCGGTTTTGATTTCTTGAAATTCGTAACTCCAATAAAAAATTTAATTCGGTAAGAGTATTCGTAACCTCCTCCTCTACACGTTGGTACCATTTTTGATTAGTGAAAGTTGACAGTGATGTAGTTCCTCTTTCCTTTGGGTTTGGCCAACGGGAATTTTAGGAGGCACAGACAATTCTGGATATTTTCTTCTTCGATAGCTCACTCAGAAAGCTTCTCCTGAGCTTTGAATATTTTGATTTCGTGCGAAGGTATGGTTTTAGTTTCTCGTAGTTAATGTTTAATGTCACTTGAAAATTTAGGCTAGAAGACCTTAAGATAGGAATGAAATGAATGAATAATAGATGGATTGTATATATTGTATAAAATGTGAGGTTTAGTTGTTGTCAATAATTTGCTGTTTAAGTTGGTCGGTTTGGAAAAACATTTAATATTGGTATTTGTTTGATTTTGAAATAATTTGTTACTGAAAATGATTTGAAGGACTGAGAGGTGTTTGATTTGATAGTTGGGACCCTTGAAGGGTGGCCTATATTATTGAGATTGGAGTATGACTCCATGGAATATTATATTTGAGTTTGGAGTTTAACTCCATGGAATATTATTGAGCTTGGGGATGCACGCACAAAGGGACCGTCCAATGGTTAACTACTAGGACCTGTCGGGTTGGCTGTATAACCAACAGATGAGACTCATCAGCCATAGGACAGGCATACATCATATGCATTTGTTTGTTTGCTTGAGTGTGCATTGTTTTGGTTTGCTTAATTGTTTAATTCTGCTTATCCGCTACTTGTTCTACTTGCTGTAAATGCTTCTCTATCTGTGTTTTTTTTGCTTAAACTGTATGTGTATGTTTTCTGAGAAATCCCTCTTGACGAAGGTGTGAGGGGAGAGGGTTGTTCCACCAGTGATTCGGAGGATTGGAGACGACAGAAAGTGAAGTATTAAGTTAAAGTTAGATTCAGAACTAGAATATGTTAGATAACTTACCTAACTTTTGGTTTAATTTATCTTATTTAAGAATAATTTTGAGTGTCGGAGTTTTAGAAATGCCTCCGGCTTTCCCGAGACCTTTTATATTAACTATGCGGGCACCTTTACCATACTGAGAACCTTTGGTTCTCATCCCATACTATGTTGTTTTTTTTCAGATGCAGGTCGAGAGACACCTCGTTGAGCGTCTGGATATCCTCTTTTCAAGCGAAGAACTACCTTTTTGACTGTCACATCTTGATTTTGAGCTATGTATACATGTTTATAGAATCTCCACATGTACATTTTGTGTTTTGTCCCTCCTAGAGGTCAACTTGGAGATACAGGGGTTTACTTTGTGGTTTGAGTTTTATTTTGGGTTGTATAGATATATAATCATATACTCTGGTCGGCCTTAGCTTCGCAGGTCGAGTCTGGAGCTTGCTATCTAAGTTTTGGAACTTTGATATGTATATATGTTTTTAGTTATCTTTCTATTTTTTCTGTCCGTTTTTCAAATATCCATGCGAGTGTGACACGATTTTCTGTTTATCATTTTTGATTAGCTTACCCTTCAAGGCTCCTAGATATGATTTCATCTAACTATATCTATATACATATATTTTTCTTTTAGAGATCGTAATATCTTGCCACCTCTGCTTTACGACTTAAGCGTAAGGCTCTGTGTGGTAGGGTGTTACACAAAACAAAATTGTATCATCACCAGCTTTGCTTCTGCCTTTGTGTGCATATTTTCTAGTGTATGAAAGGTTTAATAATTGAATTACATAAGAGGTAAGGGTTAGGATTAGTTAGAGTATATTTGTGCTTGTTTTAGGTGTTCATATGAGCTACTTTGTGGTGATTTTGAACTTGATTCTTAATTCTGAAAATTCAGTGATTCTTCTCTGTTTTGGATTGTTATTTGAGTGATATATGAAGTTTATTTGCCTCTGGAAATTGTATGAAACCACTGAAATTATTTGGAGCACTTGGAGTTTAAAGTTTCAAGCCTTAAAAGTCACTAAAAGTGGATAAAAATGACAAACTGCACCCCTGAAAATTCAGCCACTAAATGATCATGAAATTCACATGTATAAGTATTAAATAGAGGTTAGAAAACTTATTTTAATCCTACAGAATAAAAGTGCAAAAGCAAAAAGAGTGTTATGGTCATTTTTGCGTAAAAAGAAGGTTAAAATGTAATTTAATTGAAAGATAAGTAAAATTATGAACCTAGTGTCATCAAGGATAAATTAGTAATTGCATAAAGTAGTTTGGTCAAAATTATAATTACAATAAAGTTTCAGACCTAAATGAAAGCTTTAGTAAAAGTTAGACGTAAAAAGGTAAAAAGTGGTAACTAGAATAAGTAAATAAATTAATAAAGGGTAAAAGAATCTTTTTGGTCCCTAAGGGTGGAATTCACATTAATTAAAGTATTATAGATAATTTGATCATAGAAAAATATTAGGATTAATTCAGTAATATTTTGATGGTAAATCAGGTTAAATGGTAAAACTAGAGTACAGGTGCATATGAGTAATTTTAGGTGTAAAGTCAGAATTAAAAAATATTAATTAACTTAATGGAATGTAAGAAGGTCTTTTAGTAAAATCATGAAGGTAGAATGGTGAAGTAATAACACTTGTAGTGAAAGTGTCACTAAAAGCCTAAAGAAAACTAGAAAAATAAAGTTATGTACAAAAAGGATAAAATTGAAAATGTACAAAAATACCAAAAGCAAAATGGTAAAATATGTGACAAGGCTTAGACATTTTAAGAAAATACCCGGCACAAGTTTTATGTAAAAAGAATGGCAGAGAAGTCATTTAGAGATAAATTTTATTGAGATATGCTACAGAAAAAAGAACTGTAAACCCCAAGGTACTTGAGGTTGTTTGGAGCCGGGTATTACCCAATGACTACTAAAATTCCGTTTTCCCTTTGTGCGTATATTATGACATCAAGCTTTGCGATGATAGCTTGTTGTCACGGACTGGTGGTATTCTTAACCACATCGACACATATGCACGGACGGACACAAATCGGAAAACCATATCTAAGACTAGCTCCTAGGTAATGTCGGGTTGCGGTTAGTCAACCGACGCATTAGCTCATGGCCTGCATAGGACTAAACAAGCATCATACTTGGTTGCTGCATTATCTATGTTTGTGATTGCTTACTTGTACCTGGTGATTGTATTTTGTCTCTGCTTCTTGTATTCCATACTTGGTTATTATTCTGCTATATACTTGTGCTTGTACTTGTTTGTGTGATTTACCGACCTAACTGCGCAAAGTCTTAGACTTAGGCTACAGAACCTTTTAGGTTTTCCTGTGTAGTACCCTGCTAGGAACCTTAGGTTCTCATACTTCCCCATTCTGTAGATGCAAATCGGAGAAATCTTTTTTGAGTTTCCTACCTTTGGACTAGCGAGCAGCAATAGCATTACTAGAGGATCAGAGCGACTTCTCTTACTTCCACACATTACTTCCATGTTTCTTCAGCTACTAGGGTATGATGACCAGTAGTAGTTATAATATTAGCAGTAATAGTAGTTATTTTTTCCCTCGATTTGTATAGACTTTTATAGGGCTAGGTGCTTTAGTAAAGACCTATATAAACAAGTTAGAACAGGTCCCAGACTAGAGTGACTCTTGTGAGTCGAGGCCTATCAGTTTAAATATGGAGTCTGTAAATATTTTCATGAATAAGCAATGACTTAACCCGGTGGGAGTTATGATGTACTAAATGAGCCTTCGGGCATATATGTATGATATTACTATGTTTTCTGTATTTTCTATGTATCATGTATATATTATCTATTTAACCATTATCTATTTCGTTATATCTATATATCTGACACGCGATCTCGACTAGCACTACAGGCTCATATGTATATATTTAGTATAAGGTCTAGAGTCTCTAGAAAAAGCCGTGTAGTAATATCTGGTGGCTAGTATTGGTCATGACGTGTTATAAGTTGGGTTGTTACATTGTGTTGAAAAGATATTTGGCATTTTTGAGTTAGGTTGTGACATAGGAACTGGCCCTAAATATGGAGGGTTATAATTAGTTGGTATACCCACTGGGGGTAACTAGAAGGAGGTGTAGGATTGTATGAGGTGTTGTTCCTTGTAGTGGTTGCTTCTCTTATATATCCCATATTGGAATTTTCTAATAGTGGAAAATAATTTGGAGGTAACTTATATGGAGGCCACATGGCAGGCACAGTCGATGGGATTTCCTCTGTGATGATAGGGTTGATCTTTCGACCTAAAGTTCCTGTTGATGGAATAAACTTTGTCTCGAGTCCTCTCATAGGTTCCCTAGTATCATTATTTGACGTATCAGTTAAAGTTGAGGTTCTATTAGACATTATTAATTTGTAACATACACAGCTTGATACGTTAGCTTAACTCAGGGTCCCACTGGGTGTGCCAATTTGTTTTACTTGATTTTTGGAACCTCGACAGGGTGTCAAATTAAGCTTGTATTAATATCTCAATTCAGGGAGCAGATACGACTCCTTTGAAAAAGAGTGAGCTCGATCCAAAAATTACTTAGTGTAGGTATCAAATCTATGTATGTCAAAATATTTGTGATAAATTGTAAAGTAAAGAAATAAATAAAGTAAAGTAAAAACTTAGAAATAAAATGTTTGAAAGAAAAGAATCAAAATAAAACAAGACAAAAATAACAAGAAGGGAAATAAATGAAATAAATAAAAACTATAAATAAAATAACAAGTAAATTGAAGTTTAAAATAAATGAACAAAGAAATTAAAATATTCAAAAAAAAAATAAAAAACAATTGAATAAAATAAACTGAAAATAAAAGAAAAAATCAAGGTAATAAAAATAAAATGAATAAAAGAAAATTAACTCTAAACAATCACATGTACATGGATCTCCTTGACTTCAGTATGACTTTGGATTTTATAAAGTTTTGTGTGATATAGTGTAGTGTTCAGTTGAAGTCTCTTTTTCTTTTTTGCATTTTTCCTATTAATAGGCCACAAGGACATACTAAAATGTTTTTCTCTTCCGGCGATCTAATTTCTTTCTATTTCTCAGGCAACAACATTGTCTTGACTTTGAAGAATTTTGACCCGCAAGTTTGACATTCCACGTTGTTTTATTTTGGTATTTAAGCTCCACGTTCCATAAAATATTTTTGGATAAAATCATGTGTGATTATCTCAATTCGACTATCCCTTTTAATTATTTTTCTTTTTTACTTACTATGATAAGACGAATCCTTGTGCTAACACTCTTATGAAATAACTCATGTGTTATGATACTTGGACCTACATTCTCATGAAACAACCCATGTGTTATGATACTTCGACTTACATATACTCACCAATTATATAGATCATTATGATCATGGTCGAGTTATTTGTGTTATCAAATTTTGTGCTAACACTTTTTAATCAAATACTCCAAATGACAGTAGAAAGCTCCATCAATCATTTTTTAGGGTCCTCTTTTTTTATTGACGACATAACTATTCAATTTTTAAAATGTTGCTTTATAGTGTCTGAGTCTGTCTAAGTACGAGCAACATCATAAATCTAAGTATATACCAAACTTGCCATGAAAACTCACATGCAATAAAAAATGGTACACTTTTTACTTTTTTTAATTAGAGTACATAAACAATATTACTGTGACGAGAAGTACCTAACTTATTCGGTTTATCCTTAATATTAACTCTATAGAACCAAAACAAACTAACTAAATAATTAAATAATTAACTATTAACATAAAATAATTAAATACCATAAATATGCATCAATTTGACCAAAACTAAATTCTCGACGTCAAATTTATCAAGCTGAGGAAAGATGGCAATGGATTCGGTGGTCCAGAACCTTTGGACCACTTAGTGGTCCAAGTAGAAAACATGTTTTTAGAGTTTTTTTTATCAATTGCTATGTAGTCCTTGAACTATTTTTAATTGCAAATTAACCCCTTATATTTTATTTAATTATAGAAACTATTTTTTATTTTACAAATTATTTATTTATCAATTAACCATTATATTTATTAACAAAAAATACAAAACAACAACTAATTATATTCCAGTCGAGCAAAATATTATGTTTGATCTCGTGAAGTTCCTCCATGACTTTCAAATCGTGTTTCGCTGAAATCCAATCGATTGGACTATCAAACCAATCGATTGAATAATAACCCAATCGATTGGATTTCAGTTTATCACAAAAGAATCGATTAAATGCCTCAAAACAATCGATTGTTTTTGTTACTCAATTGATTGAATTCACGAAAACAACATGGATTTGCCAAATACAATCGATTGGAAAGTGATGACATTGAAGTTTTAGCCAAATTCAATCGATTGGTAATTTAATCCAATCGATTGGAAGGTGATGAAGTTGAATTTTTTGCCAAGTTCAATCGATTGGTAATGTTACCCAATCGATTGAAATGTGATGACTTTGATTTTTTTAGCCAAATACAATCGATTGATAATGCAATCCAATCGATTAAAAAGTGACGACATTGAACTTTTTGCCAAATTCAATCGATTGGTGGCGTAATCCAATCGATTGAATTTTGAAATGTGCTGTGTATTAAAGCTGATAACCCTGCGTATTCACACCCACTCTCTCCACCTTTTCATTCGAACGCCACTCTCTCCTCTCTCTAAAAACCAGAAAGCTTCTCTCTAAAACCAGAAAGCTTCTCTCTTCTTCTTCTCCATTCTCACCCACACCCACTCCAAACTAGATACATAATTCCAACCCTCATCAAAATCCCTACAAAACCCACAAAACCAGTATCCCCATAATGGCCAGAACTAAGAACGCCAAAAGGGCCAGGGTTGAGAGAGAAAGCTCTGCCCCCGCCAGACTCATTGCTTCATCCCACTACATGGCAAGGTGGCTGCCGTCTCAAAGGGCACTGAAAAATTATGTGGAAAAGTTCGATTCAAGGCCAATTGTTCCTCCCAGGTACATAACAGCCGAGTTCCTTCAGGATAGACGTTTTAATTTGGTGTTGAATGCATTGCAAACACAACACTTAGTTGATTTTGTACAAACTAGGGATGAGTATTACCCGCACTTGGTTAGGGCTGTTTATAGTACTTTGAATTATGTTGTTCCTGAACCTGATGAAGAGGGTGAGGTAATGCCGCTGATTGAGTTTGATTTAGGAAAACAGCATTATAGAGTTACTTTGCAAGAACTGGCTGAACAATGGAGTCTAGGTTATCACGGGGCAAAATTTACTGGAGATATTGCGGCAGATGAGCAATGGGGAGAATACAACAGATTAGTTGGTTTGCAGAGTTTACAATATGAGAATCCACACATGGATGCTAGAGGTAATATAAGTTGCAGTGGGTTGGGGATTGAGCAGCGTATATTGATGTATTTGTTTTCATACATGTTGATTCCAAGAAAACATAATCATGGAATCTTGTTTAACGAAGATATTTTAGTGCTTTGGGCTATGGTGACTGGAAAGGAGATAAACTGGCCTTATTTTATGGTTCATCATATGCTTGAGATGAAGAAAGGAAAATCAAGTGTTGGTTTAGGATATGCTTGCCATTGGACCAAGATTTTCAAATGGCTTGGAATTGACTTAAGTGAAGAGAAAAGTATCGTCTTGACTAATGTAGCCAAGATTGATGACAGCACTCTAAGACAGATGGGAAGAGATCCGGATGCCCAAGAACATCAGGCCCAAGGAAAACCACAAGACCAGGTGCAAGCACAACCACAAACACCCCCACCACCACCCCCTCCTTCGCCAACAATGCAAGATTTGATGGATGAATTGCAAAGCATGAGAGTATATATGGAGGATCAATTTATTGATATGAGGCAGCGTCAAGACAGGCAAACAGAAGCTATCAATCGTTAAGGAGAAGCACTTGATATTCTATACACTAATCTGGGCATCACAAACCCAAGGGGCATCATCCCAAGGCCAGGACCATGAAGAAATTGTTATCTAGAATTCCACATCATCCTATGATCTCCATTGATGCTTGGATGGGAGTTAATACATTTGAGTTACAAAAAATGTAGGACAAAATCTAGGTGTTATCTTCACTGTATCATGAAATGTGTCATTTCACTTTTGAGAGTCTCAGATATTATTGTTCATTGTGTAATTTCACTTTTGAGAGTCTAGGTATGTTTGATGCTGCTACTATTGCAACAGAAGCATAAGTTATTGATCAGCTTGTTTTGTTTTTAAAGTATTAGCTATGCATGTAAATCTGCAATCAGTTCTTGTATTAAATTGATTGAAGAATGCTTGCAATCAGATGTGTATGGAAACCAATCGATTGAAAAGGTAGTAAAATCGATTGTTGTACCCTCATTTTCTAATGCAATCGATTTCTTTTTATTGCAATCGATTGAATTTTCAGTGAAATCGATTGGAGTACTCTTATATATACTATTTCAATCGATTGGATTTTAATGCAATCGATTGAATAATACACACACCTCTCATTCAATCGATTGTGTTGTTATAGCAATCGATTGGAGTCGATTTAGTTACTGCTTCAATCGATTGTTTTCTAAATGCAATCGATTGAAGTATCATCTTTTATTATTTCAATCTATTGGTGGCCTATCTACCAGTTTTGAATCTTGTTTTATTTAGTTATTAATCTAATGCGTCTATTATTATTATTATTATTATTATTATTATTATTCGACTAAATTTTTATACGTTGACAAATTATTTTAAATATTTGCCTTTCAACTAAGTCTACTCGTAATATATTCTTCCGTTGATAATAATCATGGATATTCCTTCTAAAGAAGATATAGTGGGGGTCTCTAATGATGCATGTAACACACAGAATATGTCACTGGACTGTAATGTTATCAAAGTTGATTTTGGTGACCAACTTGAAACTACAATTCCTAGTGCTAAGGTAAGACTTAATGGGTTTTTAATTTCTAGTATAATGTATTACGAGTAATTTAAAATTTTATGTTTTTTATTTTCTACAGGATGACCAAGTTATTTTTGACGATGTTATTCAAAGCGAGAATCTAAATAAAGTTCAAGAATTGTCTAGTAAAGTGGACAATGTCCTCTCTAGCATGGAAGTAATTTGATGTGACAAACAGTAATTAATATATATTATGTAAAATAAGTTATATATTATAACCTTTTTTACCATTCTTTTTTGCAGTCAATGAGAGTTGTAAACATTGCTCGGGACGTAATAATTGATAAAATCCTTGAATTTGTAAGCCGCATTGAGACAATGATATCACAACTCAGTCTGAACAATGATTTCGAGACTCCGACCAAGCTCTCTGTACAAAACACACATCCAATCTCAAGATTGAAGGCTAAGAGTTCGGCTATTGATATTCATACGGCTATATCAGACGATGAGGATGATCTTACTGTACTGGATCATATGTCTTTCACCCATGATGATCCGTTCCACATCAAGATCAATATGGACAAACCAGTATCTCCAACTATAAGATCCGCACCAAAAAAGAAAAATATGTCAAAGGTATATGCATGTATAGTAAAATTTCATAACTCTTATTATTTGATATTCTTAACATGATAATAAGAATATACTGAAACTGTTTTTTTTCTTAGGGTAAGAGCATTATAGGGACGCAGAAAAAATTACCGTTCACTCACCCAAGCGGAATTAGAAAGCCAAAGATTGAGCCCAAATCAGTCAATAAATCAAAGGCGTCTTATGCACTGAGCCAACCCACAAAAGACTATAGAAGAGCTGTGTATTTCTTTTCCATTACCAACGTAATTACCACTTAAATTATATAGTTTCTTATGGGCATTGCTAATTATTACATTTAGTGATGAATTGCTAATACTTTTGTATTAAAATTTGTAGTCAATGCAGTGTCAATTTATGCCAACTCCAACCATGCGTCTTTTGGAAGATCAGATAAAGGCCTGTGCATATATATTTTCAGCATCACTAGATCCATCGTAAGTTAATTTGATATTATCTTTGTTGTCGGTGAATGAGGGCCAATCTAATGTGTTTCGATTTTTAATGGATACAGTGAAGAACTTGTCGTAACAAATACAATCAGAGCAACTAGATCAGACTTTGCACATTTCATACCTGACAGACCCATTACTGATAAGGTACACAAGTAATCTATTAGTTAATCTACGTTCGGTTCTGGGCATGATCTCTTAATATATATTTGGATTGTGATCCATATTCTTGAATTAGCGGCATTGAAATGCACTGATGATCAATCTGATGTAAGTTTCAAGACAACATGGCAACTTCCATCGAGATTTGTGGTATGTTCTATAACACTGAAAAGATAAGTTCATTTATCTTTAGTTACAAATGTAATGCTGATATAGAACTATACTTCTTTATCATGTACTAAAGACTATATTGGTTTGCATTAATGAACTAGGTGGATGTCTTCAACAAGAAAGATTTAAAGAAGAAGATGGAATACTACATTTATAAATTTATGCAACCTACTGCTGATTTAAAATTTGTAAGAATTTTTTCTTAAGATTCTTTGTTGGATACAGTTTTCCATTATCAGCATACATAACCGAGGGGCAAATTTTTATGGTTTAGATATATGTTCCTATTCAAGAGGATGACCACTGGTATCTAATGGTAATATCGGTTTGCGAGCATGCAATTTATCACATGGACACCCATTTTAATGATGACAGAATTCGCTTTTGTGAACGTGTTATGAAGACACTAGTAAGTCCGTGGAAAAATTTACATAAGCTTTTAGATCTTATTTTGTTTTTATTATTTAACCAGTGAAATGAAATCAGGCACACGTACTGGAGCAAGTCATCACGTCAAACTTTTACAAGGATGATGGCATTCAAGAGTATAATAAACAATTTCATGACTACAAAGTTGAAAGACCAGAAGATATACCTCAATGTTCCTCAAGCTTGAACTCTGCAACTTGGGTGATGAAGTGGATGGATATGACTTATGAATTTAAGCCATATGGTAACAATAAGGTGAGCATTTATAAAACAAATCTCTAATATTTAATCCCTATTTTTTGGTACTAATTCATAATGTATAATTTCTAGCTCGATGATCATGATATTCGCATGATAACCGCGGTGCATATACTCCGGAGTCGGATCAACCATAAGAAGCCACAGATTATAGCATCGGTCGAGGAGTTTTGGAATATGCACAGTTCTTATAATTAATCTAGATAGAGTGTAATACTTTGGTTAGTGCGTATTTATTTGTTAGAGTTAGTGGATGTACTTCTTGCAAATTTCTTTAAATGACTTCTTAAACAGAAATGTATTGCTTCGTTACTTTTCTCAATTTTACTCTATTTCTATGCACCATATGGAGTTTTAGTTTAATTTATTTTAAAAACACATATTTTTAATGTTTTAGTTTAATTTATTTTAAAAACACATATTTTTAATGTCATTTCCATTTATTATTTCAACAACCATCTCATACAAACATTATTTCAACAACCATTCCACACAAATATTATTTTGTTACTTCTTGTTTCTAAAATTATGAAAAGAAATTAAAGTAGAAAAAATGAAAACACATTTTTGTTATACTCAAACCTTAAATTTATCCATTTTAATCGTGTTTATGAAAATAAATTCTTGTAATCGTTATTTATATTTGTGACTGATTAGTTTTAAAACCCAAATCTTAGTTCGTTACAACCAAATTATAACCGAATTATTTTCATACTTAGCTACTTCAATTTAATGAACATTAGTGGATTATAATTGAAATGGAAAAACTAAAGAAGCTAGCTACATACTAATAGCTAGGAGTCTAGGATTATTACCTAGCTAGATTGTCATTAATTGTAAGCAACCAAGTGCTAATCCCACCAAGAAAGCAAATTGATCTTGTCATATAAGTAGAATGATTAATTCAAGTATATTATTATTGTGAAATATTGTGAAATATGTATGTATAGTATTAAAAATTTATCATCAGCCGTTTTTCTACCCTTCCTTATATGAGACAGATTGTTTGATCTGTTTGTGTATGTGGTTGTTGCAATCTATATTAAAGATCAATATTAAAGTATAGCACCTTTAGCGTTTTATCTCTTTTATTATTCATCCAGGATCAACTTACTTATAGTATTATTTATTCGAAGGAATTAATGATATAGTATTCTAAAATAATTATTTCTACACATGGCAGTGAAAAAATAATCATTAGTTCCATATATATAAAAAAGACAAATTAATAAACATGTTATAATAAATTTATATGAATGTATTATGAGCAAGGTTCAGAGAACCGGACCGATCATCAAACCGCTTTAGTCACTGGTTTACTGGTTGAACCGGTCCAACCGTGGTCTAACCAAAAAAATCATTTTAGAATAAAATAATATATAAATTTTAAATATATATCCTAAAATATAATTATAGCTTTTGATAAAGATCTTCCTACCAATCCAGTTCCTTTGGTATAGCTTTGTGGTATAATTATACCAATTCAAAATTAGCCTGCATATACTACATTAAAGGAGAAATCTTAAGCTTGTACAACTTAATAGCACATAATCCACCTGACATAAAGCTAAACAAGGACTCAAGAATTGTTTATTCTGGACAAAAGGGGATCATAAACAAGTGATTTTTGTGGAAGTTCAATGAATAAACAAACAAACTACGCTAATATTTTAATGCAATGCCATAAACAAACCATTGATGAAGGGTTCCTATCATCAAGCTTGTGGGGGACTAGAATCAATCAACAGAGTAGCTGTTAGGATAATCTTCCTTCTTAATTCTTATATACGTCAAATAATTTCCTACAAAATGAAAACTGAGCACAAAATAGGGCCTTAAAACAAAAACAAAACAACACTCACAGAGCCAGAAATAAGAACATTCACACAGCCAGAAATCACTTACAATCAGCACAATATACTAAAAAGAGCCATAAATCACGAACAATCAGCAACTAAAATTAAAATACAGCAACAAATAATCACCCTAAATACTAAAATCGATAAATCTATCAACAAATATTCAAAAACAGTTGAGTCAAGTTAAAAAACACTAAAACAGCAGCAGCAAGTACCAAACAACAACAACTAATCCCTAATCACACTGAACCTGAAATTTCAACAGCAACAAGTAATCCCTAATCACACTAAACTTGAAATTTCAACAAACATTACAAACAGCAACAAGTAATCCCTAATCCCTAAACAGAATTTCCAATAATGATTTCATTTTCACTGTTAGCAGCAGCAAGAAAATGTTAACCAAAATTTCAGAAATCAAAGAAAGAGCAGCAGCACAAAATCAGCAAAAATTATCAATTTCACAATGTCACATTAAAAATCAACAAATAGAGGCTCTGGGGAGAGAAGACGGAGACACGAACAAAAAAGCTAGAGACACTAACCTTCGATGGAGGCACGGACGGCGACCAGGGAGACGACGGCTACTCGGGAGACGACGGCGAGCGGTGATACGGCAGCAAGTTGCTCCAAGCCAACAAAACAGATAAGCCACGGAGGTCGGACGGATGACGGGAAAGCAGGACGCCGAGCTACAAGAGAGGGCCAGGCCACGGACGACGCCGACAGCACGGACGGCGGCAGCACTGCGGCAGAACCATCGCAAAATGCAGAGAGAGCCTAGGGTTTTGGTTTGGTGAGTTAAGATGAAGAGCCGTCGAGGACCTGTCGACTTACTGGGTTCCGGACACGGGGAAGAGGAAGAAGCGGCGGTGCTGAGGAACTGGAGACGGCGGCGGCGCTCATGAACTGGAAACGGCGGCGACGATGGAGGGCTAGGGTTCCTTTGCTTCAGAGTTCTCCAGGGAGTGAGTAGTGAAATGAAATAAATGAATGAATGGGAAAAAGGGGGGGTTGGGTGGAGACGTGGAGTGGATCCGGTTCTTTCTTTTTTTTTAATTAAGAGACCGCGTCGTTTTTTCTGAACCTGCCGGTTACCGGTCCGGTCCACCCGACCGATTCTCGGCCAATTCAGAGGTTTTTCAGCGGTTTTATTTCGAACGGTTATAAATGAAGGACCAGATCGCTTACATTGCTGGTTCTCAATTGAACCGGAATCGACTGGACGGTCCAGTCCGGTTTTCAGAACTTTGATTATGAGTCATCATATAATTAATATATATAAGTAGCCAGCACGGCAGCACTAAACAACAATTGAATACTAATTACGATAATTCTAAATAGACAAAAAAATATTAATAAAATCTCATTACACCTAGAAAGCATAAGTATGACTATTGGAAGAATGTATAAAATCTCATCAATATAGTGAAAAAGAAAAAATACAAATATGAACTGATTTTCTACCCAAAAACATTAAAGTTTATGGAGGTTGCTAACTATCACTATCTAACTCAGCTGTCGCTTCGGTACA
This sequence comes from Arachis duranensis, assembly GCF_000817695.3. Lineage (NCBI taxonomy): Eukaryota > Viridiplantae > Streptophyta > Magnoliopsida > Fabales > Fabaceae > Arachis > Arachis duranensis. The sequence continues at coordinate 33,745,490 of NC_029776.3, read as the reverse complement.
CATGTCGCCATCGTCCAAACCGATTGCTTCATTTTCTATAACGTTGTTGTCAATGTCCTTTTGCCAAGGACATGTTGTCTTCTTATGTCCTTCCATTTGACAAACACTACAACGTTGCCGCTTCTTCTTCTTAGATGGCTGTCCTGAGCCTCCAGTGGTTGGATGCACATACGGATTGCTACTTCTAGCTACACCTGAGTGAGGTTGATTATCTCCTTCGTCTGCAGCCTTGTAAGATGAGTACAATCCCATAATTAAATCACGTGTCTCTTCATATCTCTCTGGTACTTTAGCAGCAACAGCAGCCAGTTGTTTAGAAAATTCCACCAAAGCACTTTGACGACTAATAACAACAGCATCCCTGGTGAATCCACACGGATCATTGAGTGCTGATTTAACCTTTTTTGTCCATCTATCCAATACCAATGACCGGGGAATCTCACGGATGTCTCTGTCAACCAGAACTTTCACAATATGTTTGCAGGGAATTTCAAATGACTCCATTCTTAAACAGGTACAAATGAAGATCATTTCTTCTTGACAAAAATCAACGGTCCACATAAAATCGGGCCTCCCATGCTTACACACAATGTACTTTATGCAATCATCGGTATTATCTATGTTCAGAACCCGCATTGATCCAGCTCTGGAGAGAAATGGCCGAAAGAAAAGAAATATCTCATGAGTGTATAACTCAGCAGCATATCTCTCTAGCAGCTCTATACAAGTTTTCATGACAGGCACCCCACGTGTAGATTCATAATCAGCATTAAATTTGTTAAAGCGCATGTGTGCTACACACCTTTGAAAATGCTCTACAAAACTCGTCAAATCATACCGCGACCCCACATACCTTCCCACAACTGAGTGTAAACCTTCACATCTTGATGTAGTTCTAAAGTCAGCAAAGAATTTTTCTCTTAGATATGCAGTACCCCACATATGCTTCTCTTCGTACATGTTGATCACCCACGGCTTATCCTCAATGCCAAATTCTTCAATAAGCTGAACCCACTTACGCTTAAACACGGGAATCTCATAGTCTCCTGTCATAATTTTTCTAAATTTAGATGTAAACGATGGATTCCCAACATTGCTAGTTGCATTTCGAATAAGGTGCCAAGCGCATAATCTATGTCTGACTTCGGGAAATACATCTCTCACTGCATTCCTAATCGCCATGGCCCCATCAGTTATGATTGAGGTCGGGGTCTTGCCCCTCATTGCAAACATGAGCTGACGCAAGAGCCAAATATATGTATCAGTAGTTTCGTCCGCAATTAATGCAGCAGCAAAAATAATTGTTTGGTTGTGGTGGTTAACCCCACTGAATATGACTAATGGACAACTATACTTGTTCTTCTTGTACGTAGCATCAAAAGCTATAACATCCCCGAAGAGTCGGTAGTCTAGTTGGCTAATCCCATCAGACCAGAACAAATTACGTAACAAACCTCTTGAATCGTGACATGCCTTGAAATATAATTGTGGATCCTTCAACCGCATATCCTCCAACTTCTTCAACACTCGTGCTGCATCACCAGGAATTTAACGCCTTTGCTGAGCAATCTAATTGTACATATCTCTGGGACCATAGCCAACAAATTCATACCCGCCTGCTTGACTAGCTAGAAGACCAAATATCTGTAAAGTGCTAATCCCTGACTTTAGTATGTTCATCATTTGCATAATATCTGCCTCTGACATTTTTCTGTGGGCAGGCAACATAGCACTGAATTGTGTATCCAATAGATCATGGTTGTGTTGGTCAGAGAAATAAAAGATATGCCACCTTCCACTTTCTGGTACAAATTTAACATCCATTCGGGCTTCACATCCAGTTCTTGTTTCCAATCTAGGCTCCTTCTTCCTTTTTTCCATCGTGTAATATTTCTCCATCCTGAATCCTTGCCTATGACATACAAACTTTTGTTTGTAAATCTCGCCAGTACTATTCTTGAAGGTCTTGCTCTCCTTGCACTAAAGCCCTTCGACTTTGAGTACTTCATATAAAAATCAAATGCAAGCTGCAAAGTAGAAAAGTGGTATTTGCCAATTTTCTCCGCAAAATTCTCACTAAATTTCAAAGATGTAATGTCTTGCACGGAGTCAACCGCATAAGCGGCTTCAACAATATAATCTGACATATCAGATTCAGAAAAAAAAACGCTCCCTCAGTAAATTCATCTCTGAAATCTTGCTCGAATTCATTCTGTTCATCCATCATATCTTGGTCACTTACTAGCTCTTCTTGTTGGTTAAAGTCATCGTCCTCCTGGTATTGCTCATTCATCTCAGTGTCCGTAAATATACCTGACATCTTAAAAATGTCCAATGAAAAAAATTATTTAACTCCCCCTTTAATCATATATTCTTATTTGTGGTAAAAGTTAAAAATTAAAAGTAAATAATATTTAAAATTTTTTGTTTAACAAAATTAAAATAAAACACAAAAATAAGAATAAATTTGTATAGGAGTACATTCATTGTATACGATATCTTTATAAAATTTTTCTTTGTCCAATGTGAATTTAGAAGAAGACTTAATATTTTTTACAAGAAAATAATATCTACAGTACATAATGTGATTACCAAAACATAACTACTTAAGTTATTATTAATATAAAAATATGAATGTTAAATATATTAATATAAAAAACAAATGATTTTAAAAAAATAAATATAGAAATTATTATATAAAAACTAATTGGAAAGGTACAAAGACTTGAGGGTATGATATTAAATTAGTTAGGTAAAAATATTAGTGAATTAACAATTAAGACATAAATCTATTACATAGTGAAAAATAATACACATAAAATTATTAAATTACCTAACATTTGTTTTTATTTTTTAAACACAAATTTGATATATAAGTATAATTTCTTAAAATTTTGGGGGGTTCAGGCCACTACTCGCCCCCTCTAGGTCCGTCCCTTGATTGCTAGCTAATTAGTAATAAAAAATAATAACATCTATTTACTTTTTAGTAATTCTCAATGTCTTGTTAGTTAATAAAAGATAAAAAAAATTTTCATTACACAATCAATTTTACGAATAAAGTATCGAAACGAATAATTGGAAAATTAGAGATTCTATCCACTTACCTCGATTTTATAATCCAAACGATGGATTGTTTTCTAAACACTACAATGAAAAAAATTGATTGGACCTTTGCTGATTGCTGCAACGGTGATTGTCAATTAACGATGAACAAAAAGTGGATATTAAATAGACGGATAAAAAATAAAAAAATGGATATTCAGTAGATGGATGGATGTTCAAAAGAAAAACAATGAAATTTTTTATAAAGAGAATGATACACGATTTTAATGGTGGGATTGAATAATTGGTGATGGATTATTCACCAATTTATAATGTTAATTTTAAGGAAAAGATAAGATTAGAGTATCTAAATCAAAATAAAACCTTAAAAAAGGAAGATAGAATTTTAAAGATAAGATAGATGAATAAGAAGATAATTTTTAAAAACGAAAACAAGACTGACATAGGCGTAATACATCGCGTTCCAATCAATTGAATGATCATTACAATCGATTGAATTTGATTTCACACACACTACAATCGATTGAAATTGGCAAATTCATATTGTTTGGGTAAATTCAATCGATTGAGTCACAAAAGCAATCGATTGAATTTGGTGAGACCCAGGTTGTTTTGAAGCATTCAATCGATTGGAAATTCTAAACAATCGATTGAATTACAAAAAACCAATTTTTTTCATCATTCAATCGATTGGATCGTATGACCAATCGACTGAGTTATGCGAAAACCATGCATTTGGCAAATAATAACAATAATAATCTTAGACGGATCATATTTAAAGAAAAAGTTTCAAAATTGGTAGATAGACTATGCGAAATCAAGCCCCCACCAATCGATTGAAGTATACTTAAACACAATGTTCCAATCGATTGTTTTGTTATTTTAATCGATTGGAGTACACTTAATTACAGTATCAATCGATTGGTTTTATATGCAATCGATTGAAATTGAAATTGATGATAATTCAATCGATTGCACTTAGAAAACAATCGATTGATACAGTAATTAAGTGCACTCCAATCGATTAAAATAACAAAACAATCGATTGCACTAAAGAAACAATCGATTGAATCCATACAAACACATTGTTTTCAAGACCTAATTGCATCTTAAGAATATAGATAAACTTAAAAAACCGTTAGCTAAATTCATTCCATCATCCAAGAAGGTCTTACAATTCAAACAAACCTAGTACCTTTAAGAACTCTATATATGAATTGTAAAAATCAAAGCAAGGCATGCTTGTACAAGAATATTGCTATAAAACAATTTATTCATGGTCCAGGCCTTGGGATGATGCCCCTTGGGTTTGTGATGCCCAGATTAGTGCATAGACTATCAATTGCTTCTCCTTGACGATTGATAGCTTCCGTTTGCCTGTCTTGACGCTGCCTCATATCAGCGAATTGCTCCTCCATATATACTCTCATGCTTCGCAATTCATCCATCAAATCTTGCATTGTTGGCGAAGGAGGGGGTGGTGGTGGGGGGTGTCTGTGGTTGTGCTTGCACCTAGTCTTGTGGTTGTCCTTGGGCCTGAGGTTCTTGGGCATCCGGATCTCTTCCCATCTGTCTTAGAGTGCTGTCATCAATCTTGGCCACATTAGTCAAGACAACACTTTTCTCTTCAGTCAAGTCAATTCCAAGCCATTTGAAAATCTTGGTCCAATGGCAAGCATATCCTAAACTAACACTTGATTTTCCTTTCTTCATTTCAAGCATATGATGAACCATAAAATAAGGCCAGTTTATCTCCTTTACATCAATATACGCTGCTCAATCCCCAACCCACTGCAACTTATATTACCTCTAGCATCCATTTGTGGATTCTCATATTGTAAACTCTGCAAACCAACTAATCTGTTGTATTCACCCCATTCCTCATCTGCGGCAATACCACCAGTAAATTTTGCCCCATGATAAACTAGACTCCATTGTTCAGCTAGTTCTTGCAAAGTAACTCTATAATGTTGTTTCCCTAAATCAAACTCAATCAGCGGCATTACCTCACCCTCTTCATCAGGTTCAGGAACAACATAATTCAAAGTACTATAAACAGCCCTAAGCAAGTGCGGGTAATACTCATCCCTAGTTTGTACAAAATCAACTAAGTGCTGTGTTTGCAATGAATTCAACACCAAATTAAAACGTCTATCCTGAAGGAACTCGGCTGTTATGTACATGGGAGGAACAATTGGCCTTGAATCGAACTTCTCCACATAGTTTTTCAGTGCCCTTTGAGACGGCAGCCACCTTGCCATGTAATGTGATGAAGCAACCAGTCTGGCGGAAGCAGAGCTTTCTCCCTCAACCCTGGCTCTTTTGGTGTTCTTAGTTCTGGCCATTTTGGGATATTGATTTGGTGGGTTTTGTAAGAAATTGGTTGAGGTTTAATAATACGTATGTAGGACGGAGTGGATGTTGGTGAGATTGGAGAAGAAGAGAGAAGAAGATGAAGCTTTCTGGTTCAATGAGAGAAGAGAGCGGTGCAGAAATGGGGGTTCGAATCTTTTAAAACGTTACTTCTAATTCAATACGCATGGTTTGGGATTAATATATAGCGATTTTGAAATTGCAATCGATTGGATTACAATACCAATCGATTGAATGCTGAGAAAAACACATTTAGGACACTTCCCAATCGATTGAAGTTTCAAACCAATCGATTGAATTAGAAGTTACGTGCAAAGTTCAATTGATTTTTAGATAGAAACAATCGATTGAATATTAAGACCAATCGATTGTTTGGAAGAATTCAATCGATTGAAAATCATAAACAATCGATTGAATTATATAAATCTCACATTTAATTCATTGTTCAATCGATTGGTTACTATGACCAATCGATTGATTTATACAAAACCATGCTTACCAGGAATATACAATCGATTGTTTTGTGATAAACTGAAATCCAATCGATTGGGTTATCATTCAATCGATTGGTTTGATAGTCCAATCGATTGAATTTCAGCGAAACACGATTTGAAAGTCATGGAGGAACTTCACGAGATCAAACATAATATTTTACTCGACTGGAATATAATTAGTTGTTGTTTTGTATTTTTTTGTTAATAAATATAATGGTTAATTGATAAATAAATAATTTGTAAAATAAAAAATAGTTTCTATAATTAAATAAAATATAAGGGTTTAATTTGTAATTAAAAATAGTTCAAGGACTACATAGTAATTGATAAAAAAACTCTAAAAACATGTTTTCTACTTGGACCACTAAGTAGTCCAAAGATTCCTAGACCACCGAATCCTGAGCCAGAAAAGATGCGATTGTGGCTACTTTTAAGCATTCTACTAGAAAAGCACATAGGTCGAATCCGGTTATAGCTAAATCTATCATACTCTAGTTTTGTTAATGTTTTGCTAATGAGCTCCCCTGGCCTAGAAAAGGAATAATTATTGATTAGACAAAATTTAAATTTTACTCATAAAAAGTCAGCTTAATTATTCATGAGTCAATTTATTTAGAATTGAGCTTAATTATAAAATTTAAATGTAAATCATCAAAAATTTATAAATGGACTCAGCTAATTATTAGACTTTATATTAGGATTATTGTGGATACATGCAGGAAGTGAGGCAATTGAGAGGGTAGCAATGTTCGCGATGATGCTAAATCTGATGGTGTATCTGTTGAAAGTGTTCCACATGGGGCAAGTTGATGCCGCAAATGTTATAAGCATATGGTCCTAAGTTGGCAACTGCGTACCAATTTTTGGTGCCTTTGTATCTGATGCCTCATTCGGAAAATTCAAGACCATAGCCATAGCATTATTTGGAACTCTTGTGGTATGCATGCATGCATGCTTTAATTTCCTCCATTATAGTTTTAATTTGATCAGGCACACATAAACTTTAAAGGTTTCTAACTTTTATATGTTAATTTTAAGTAGTGTGACTAGATATCTATCAAAATTTATCTTTTAATCCATCATTATTTATAAAATTTAACAAAATAATTATAATCATTATTTTTAGATATTATAACTTAAATCTTCTTTTTTATATATTTAAATTACAAAATCATTTCTCCTTAAACCTAGAATATTCAAATTTAAATTTAAACCTAATAAACAAAAATAACAAATCAAAATTAAATCCTACCTAAATTAAAATTAAAATAATATTATCAAAATCATTTTTTTTATTCTAAGTGTGCTGTATATTTTTTAACAAGAGTAATGAAAACTATTATTTTTTTGGATGAGTTTTGGATGTTTTAAAAAAATTATTTAGTGAGCAATCTTGTAATTTTAGATGTGTTAAAAGATAATTAATGTTAAAAAAATATAAGCACAAATTTTGGATATGATGTGTATCAAAAATATTTTGTGCGTTATCTTATTATTTTAGATGTGTTAAAAAATTATATATATTAAGAAAAATATAAATACAAATTTAAACAAGTTTTAAATGTGTACCAAAAATATTTTGTATGTCATCTTATTATTTTAAATGTATTATGAATATATGTAAAATAATAAATAATTAATTTGATTATTAATTATTATATTGATATTTTTCTTTTGTTTAAGAATAATGGCACCACTTCTCCTGTATAGAGAATTTATGTATATGTTAATCCGTCATTTTATTTCATTTTAATCAGATAATAAGGCAAAAAATGATGACAACGACAACACAGTAATAGCACAGCAATGATAATGACAATAACAGTAATAAGAATAAAAAAAAATGTGCATGGATTTTGATTTCATTTTGCGTAAAAAGAAAAAGAAAAATATCATGGGAGAAAAAGTAACTTAAGCAAAAAACCAAAGGGAGAAAATGATAGCAAATTGAAGATGATATTGACCTGTACTACATTCAAAAAGAAAAAAATGAAAGATAAAAGAAACAAAAGTAACTATCTTGGCTTATTTGTGAAAAATTTTTTTTAAAAACTTTAGTTGATAAAAATTAAATAAATCTAATTATTAATAATATGTGATCTAAAAATTAAAAAATGATTCAATTAAAAAATAATTAAATGATATTATTAAATTAAAAAAATGAACAAAAGCTAAAATTAGTCTTTTAATTTAAAAGATGAACAATATTATGGTTCCATCTATTTATACAATCGTCACTTTTATCGGTAAAAGTTATAATCTTTTTCGTTGAACATCTAGAACCTCAAAATGAACATCTAAAACCTCAAAAACTCTATCAATACAAAATTGATCAAAAATGCATAGAGCCATAATTTTGGATAATTTATCAAAATGTATTTTTTTTATAAACTATGTAAACCGTGACAGAAGATTTATGGTTTAAAAATAAACGTAAACTGCTATAGGTCTCGCAGATTACGCTTAAAGCCAAACTGCACATAATCTGCAGTAGAGGTGTTGTGGTTTGTGTGTGAATTGCAAACGTCCATAAACCGCTACACTCCTGTAGTTTATGTTGATATGCAAAATGACTAGAAACCACAGCAAGGAATCTCGTAGTTTCTGTATAAATATTTTTTTCTTCAAGTGGAATATTTTTCCAACGTAAACCTTCAACTTTAGCATAATTTTCACTAGTGCTTCATCCATGTCTAACATCTTATTAGTGAAAAGCTCCTGACGCTTGACGATCAAAGTGCGGTTTTTACTTTTTTATATAAATAAATAAAATAAAATGATTATTTCTTTAAATACAAAATAGAATTCTACATCATTTCAATCATGGTACCTGTAAATTAGAGATTGAAATCATCTTTTTATATGTGTTCATGACACCTGCGAAATGAGACGCCTACAAAATAGAGCAGCGGTTATTTTTCTGCTGTTGCAAGCGAAATGACTTCCATTAAAATACTAAGACAGATAAGGAATGATCATATTGAATCTTCTTAGTCACAAAAAAAATATTGAATCTTCTTACTTAAACAATAATAAACTTGGATGTTTCACAAAAAGAGAGAAAGGGGTTATTAAGAATAGGTTTAGATTTCGCTTTTTTTTTATTTTTTGAAAATAATTTTTATTTTCAATTTTTTACATTTAAATTTTTTATACCTTATTTTTAAATGTTGAAAATAACAAAAATATTTTCAGTTGGTCTATTTTTAAAATGCATTTTTTAATATTTTAAAATATAAAATTATATTTTTATTAAATGTACGTTTTTAGTTATTTAATTTTTTATTAAGTTAACAATTTATTTTGATATAATATCAAACATGAAATACATTTGTTGAATTTATAGTCAATTTAGTTCTAAAATTTAGGATTGAACAAGTATATTTGTTAAATTTTTTTATTTAGTGCTGAGTACGTAGTTTTTTTTATTTAGTTAAGAGTTATGGTGAATAATAGATTAACTTACTAGTCTTATTTTTTAATGGTTGATCCATATAAATATAATTAATTATTTTAAGATTATTTCATATTTGATATTATATAAAAATAAATTATTCTTAAACTTGAAGCAAGAATCAGGAGTATCATTGAGATTTTCTTGATCAAATGGCAGTGAACTTAACCAATGAAATGAACCAATAGTTAGAGAAGACATTGCCTGAAAAAAATGAAAATAAAACTAAATAAATAAACACAACATCATAGGTCCTAAAAAATTGATCTTTTGATAAAACTGAAACAAAATAATCAAAAAGCTTAAAGTAAAAAAATGGAAATGGTGATGCATAATGATGCATGGTTTATGCAGAGTAAAAGATTGCAGTTTATGGACGTTTGTAATTAACACACAAATCGCGACACCCCTACCAAGAATTATGTGCAGTTTGGCTTCGAACATAATCGGCGAGAATCCTATAGCGGTTTATGTTCATTTGTAAAGCGTGGGTCCCCTGTCGCAGTTTATATAGTTTATGAAAAAAATGCATTTTTGTATCATTTTGTAAAATATGTATTCTAGTAAAATTAGAAGTCAAATTATTTATTTTGGTAAATTGCCCCATATTTTTACTATATTTATTTTAAGTAATATGCATTTTTTTAAAGTTAGATGTTGCTTGATGTGCAATTATTTTTGAAGTTTAAGAATTGAACTAAAATAATTCACACTACAAAATTCAGGAAATAAAATGCAATTAGAAATGCTTAAATTCTAAACAAATATTCTAACTTTAATTTAATTTCTTTTTAATTTTTAAACAAGAAATAAAGCTTTGAATAATTTTTTATTAATTAAGATGATTATTATTATTAGGCATGCTATATATAATTCATACTATCATTCTGTGCCAAAAATAATTCATACCAAAAAAGGTGCCACTAGAATTTCTGTGCTCTGTTAGAATTTTTGTCCTTCGTAGGAGTGTTTCTCACACTATCATACTCTATTGACCGCAACAATCAACACTAGATTTTGGAGACAAGAGGTGGTCTTGATCAGGTGGAGGATATTGGTAGTGATGGAGAGATTGATAACGTGATTGTGGTGGAGGAGAATGACATATGGAAAGGAAAGGAATCTTGCTCCAAAAGTCTCATAGGGCATATTTACTCGGACAAAATTTTCAGTAGGCACTATAAAAAATGCTTGTAGGGCTATTTGGGGTAAATCTCAAGGTTTTTGGGCTACTGGTAGGGGAGACGATCAGTTTCAGTTCTTCTTTGATTCTGAATTAGAACTGATGAGGATTGAGAGAGTCTTTCTATAGTTGTCAAAGATTACATTCTTGGTGTACGTAGAAGGAGTGAGGCAGATTAGAATAAGGTATGTTCGATTCAATCGTTCCCAATTTAGCTTCAAATGTGGGGATTGCCTAAGAAATTTAAAACGATAGAAAAGTTGGAAGAATGTTGGTAGACAAAGTGGGAAGGGTAGGTTATGGAGATGGGTTTCTTTGAGGTAAGAAGGGGGTGAATCTAGAATCATCAAAGCTAAAATTGATTTTAATGCCTCCCAAAGAATTATGGATAACATTCGGCTAATTGGTCCATATCAGCAAATAATGAAGATAGGCCTAGGATATAAGAAAATTGGCAACCACTGTACCTATTATGCTCAATCAGGGCATGAGCTGAGAGCCTGCCTAAAATTTATGAAAGATTCAACAGCAAGTTTGGTAAAATAAAATAAAATCAGGGATTAGATCAAGGCTGATCAGAGTGGGAGGAAAATTGAAATTGAAAGTGATGACGGGATGAAGGAGGAAGAAGTACAATGCCTGTAGAGAAATATACCCAAAAAGAAACCTATGCCAGATTGGCTAGTCAATAGCAACACAGTGCACGGATGAGACATTGATAGCCAACACAAACAGCAAGGAGAGAGAGATATTCATGGAAATATCCACATAAGTAGCTACTCAAAATAGAGAAATTTGTGTAGAGCGAAAGAAGCATTGTGAGAGGAGCGTTAAACTCAAGCAACTAGCTAGAAGAAAATCAGGGGGAGGTTCAGCTTTTAGTAGAGTCAAAAGGTGATCTATTGGCAAGAAAAACAATGATCCAATCAAACATATTTGCATAAGCGAGGTACAAACAATTATTGCTGAGGTGGAGGGAATCGGCCATCAAGCGGTGCCCTAGGAGCCAGGAGAATTTTAACATGAAATTGTTGGGGTTTGAAAAGACTCCTGACATTCCAACATTTGAAAGGGATGTGTAAATTCCACTCCTTCGAGGTTGGTTTTCTCTATAAAACTAAAAACCAACCTCGACAAGTGGAAAGTAAGCTGAGGGCATGAAGATTTATTGAATTGTTTCTTTGTAATCCATCTGGGACTGTGGGAGGACTTGCATTGGCAAGTAAGGAAGGGATAGAGGTGACTGTGGTGGATTCAGATGAGTTTTTTTTTTATTGCTGCCAGAGTTAAAGATGCATCTAAATAAGAGGAGTGGGAGCTAATATGGGATCATCTCAGTTGTTCAAAACCTAATCAATTGGAACAATTTCATAAACTACTAATAGGATTGCAACAGTTTCAAGGTAAAGCTCTTATTCTTGGTGATTTTAATGCTATTAAAAGTCTCCAAGAAAAGGAGGGTGGAAACATGGCTTCGGGATCATCAATGGTAGCTTTCAATAATTTCATTGATGGAAACAACTCGTTAGACCTTGAAATCGTAGGGAGACCATTTACTTGGTCGAATAAAAAATGGGATCCAGAATTGATTCAAAAGCATCTAGACTGGATTATGGCAACAGCTGAGTGGTACGCCTCTTACCCATAAGCTACTATTATTAGACTCCGAAAAGATGGCTCAGACCACGCTCCGTTCGTATTAGACTGTTGCCCCATTAATGAGAGAAGTAAACGACGATTTAAATTTCAAGAGCGATAGTGTTAGAATGATGATATGAAGTGAATAATAGGGGAAGCATGGACACTCGTGGTTGAAGGATCTCCAATGTTCATTTGAGCACAAAAATTAAAGAGGAGCATACACGTTTCAGTTCAGTGGCAATAATCCACCCATGCTAATTTGTATAGATTGATTGGTGAATTGCAAACACAATTAGAGAAGCTAAGAAGCTTGAGTGTGCAAGGGGGCTAGATTTTGGATCTGGAGAAGAAATTGGAGGTTGCTTATCTCAGTAAGGAAGGTTATTTCAAGGACAAATCCAGAGTAAAATGGTTGAAGGCTAGTGACTGCAACACAAATTTTTTTCATCAATTTTCTCGGGTAGGATGCCGAAGGAACAAAATCTGGAGTTTGGTTGGGAATGATGGAGTTATTGCTAAAACTCATGAGGAGATAGTGGATGTAGCAGAATCCTATTTCAAAGATATTTTTTCTACTTCAAGTGTAAGCGACCTGAGCCAAGAATTTGAAGATTTTGGTTTGAAGGTCACTCCAGCCATGAATCGTAAGATTCTCCGACCTATTACTATAGTAGAGGTTAAAAGAGTAGTTTTCAGTATCCACCCCTAAAGTGTCTCTGGGGACGACAGTTTTATAGCAAAGTTCCTTCAGTAGTGTTTTTGGGACTTGGTTGGCCAGGATGTATTCTTAGCTATCAGAAGCTTTTTCTCTGGAGGAAGGATACTCAGGAATTTTAACCATACATAAATTTGTCTTATTTCTAAGATTCTTGATGTCAGCGACATGACTCAGGTAAGGCCTATTAGTCTTTCTATTACTGTTTACAAAATTAGGAAGGTTTTCGTTCATCGACTATGAGGCATCATGAATTCTTTAGTGAACCCTAACCAGAGTGCAATTTTAGAAGGAAGACTGATTTTTGATAGTGTGTTGATTGCTCATGAGTATATGCACTGTTTAAAGACTGAGAAATCAGGGCACAAAACTGAAATGGCTATTAAGCTTGACATAAGTAAAGCTTATGATATGGTAGAATGACAATTCTTGTGGTTTATAATGGAAAGTCTAGGGTTTGATGCAAGATGGATTGGGTAGATTAAGAAGTAGTGGTGACTATTTCTTACTCCTGTTATTGTGGAAGGACAACTATTTGGCTTCTTTAGACCAACTAGAGGTATCCGACAGGGTGACTCTCTATCTCCATATCTTTTTCTATTTTGTGCAGAAAGAATCTCCTTCTTGCTACACAAGGCCGAGCAAAACAATCGTATCCAAGGCATTCAACATAACAGAAGATGCCCGACTCTTAATCACTTACTATTTGCTTACGACTCTATCCTATTCTATAAAGCATCCCTTTACACTTGCCATAACATTTTGGAACTATTGGAGAATTATGAACAAGTTAGTGGTTAGAATATCAACCTTAGCAAGTCTGCCGTCTTTTTCAGCAATAATACTCCCCAAGTACTAGAGCTACAATAGCCAAAAGCCTAAATGTTAGGCATATAGGAGCTCAAGAATAATATTTAGGACTACCATCCACTGTTCAAAAATTGAAGAAAGATACCTTTGGAATGATTAAAGGTAAAGTGTTTCAAAGAGTTGAAGGGTGGAAACAAAAAATTACTCTAGTAGGCAGCCGCCACGTACTACTCAAGGTAGTTGGTGAGGCTGTCCCCATCTACAATCTGCCATGTTTTAAACTCCCTGACTCTCTCATCCACGAGATTCATGGGATTTTAACTCAATTTTGCTGGAGGCAAAAAGGTGAAGAATGGAAAGTGTCATGGATTAGCTTGGACATCATGTCTAGGTCTAAAAAGGAAGGGGGCTTGGGCTTTAAGGATCTCAGAGCACAAAATCTGACGCTACTTGGCAAGCAATGTTGGCGAATAGAAACTCACTCAAACTCACTACTAGCTAGAATGCTTAAAGGAAAGTACTTTCAATACAGTGACATCATGCAAGCAGAGATAGGTAATGCACCTTTGTGGGGACGGCAAAACATACTCGGCGGACGCAAGGTCACAGAGAAGAGACTCTTTTGGAAAATTGGCGCAGAATTTGCTGTTAGTATCTTCTCTGATCCATGGGTTCCTCCTTCACAGCCGTTTATTCCCCCTCTGTGTCTATATGCATTTGTCCTAAATCAACCGTTTGCTCGAGTGAGTGAGCTGCTAACAAATAATAAGGAGTGGAATTAACAAATTCTTGAGAACCTATTTCCAATTCACATCAGGCAACAAATCTCAACAATCAAAATTGGAGAAGAGGAGGATAAATTATTTGGTTTCTATATAAATCAGGGAAGTATGAAGTCTCATCTAGATACAGAGTAGCTTACTACTTGTTTCACCTTCCGAATGAGTTCTACTCGAAACATTTCCAGCATCGAGATGTGTGGCAAGATTTTTGGAAACTGAAGCTCCTCTACAAGATCATGCTCTTCCTCTGGCGAGATATTTATGAGCATCTTCTGGTGATGGAGCTCCTCCACAAATGAATTCCAAGATCTTCGAATATGTTATTCACTGCATATTCACTTGCGAAAAAGCTAGGGAGGCGTGGATAAGGAGCCCATTTAATGGAATTAACATTGGAGAAGATGCTGCATTTTTTTCCAGTGATAGATAGAAAAAAAAGCAATACCTGACTTTGAACCCAGCAGACTCACAGCATCTCTTTGCGTTGGAAGTTCATTGTTAGAATATATGAAGAGAAAGGAATGATTTCATCTTTATCCAGATTTACAGAGACCTTGTGGAATGATGGTTTTTTGAGGAACATGTAAGACCCAGAACATTTGAAAAAGGGCTATCATGAGCTAATTTCAAATTTAGCATTTTTGTAACTTTAATTTCAGAAATTGTTTTATTAAAGATAATTAAAGATAGTTTTGATTAATTGAATTTGAAATGAATTAAGATTTATTATCCAATTTGAATTATTTTCTATATTCAAATTATAAATTTGGAAGTTATAAAACAATAAGGATTTTATATGATTTGGACTAAATAATTAATATTTTAAAATATTTATACTACTGTTTTGGAAAAATAAAGGATTTAATTATAGTATTACTAATTATTGGATTTGGACATTTTATTGAATATAATTTGTAAAATTGATGAGCAAATAGTATTTTCTATATACAATTAGTGTTGGATTTAATTTGGATTTCAATTATTATATTATTTCCAATTTTATTTGAAATTACCGAATTACCCCTAACCCAAATTTTCAAAATAATGAAACCCTAACCTAGTGACCCGTTACCCAACCCGGTTCCCTTTCACCCACACTCAGCAGCAATAGCAGACCTTTCCCCTCTCTCCAATTCGATGCGCAGCTACACCCCAATCCTTGTTCAGCAGCACAAACACACGCACACAGTGAAACATAAGGGGAGAAAGAAAGCGAAATAGAGGGAGAAGAAGGAAAGAGTTCGCCGGTGAGGGAGGGGAGGAGAGCGACGCAGCCGCCGAGCCCGTCACCATGCCGATCGTCTTCATTGTCGCCAGTTGAAGAGAGATGTGATGGAGAGAGAGGGTCCGCGGAAAGAGGCATTGCCGTCCCCTGAGGCCGCACCATCGTCGCTGCCCATGGTGATCCACAAAACAAGAGCGCGCGCGGGGGTGGAGGACAGCGCTGCTGTCACTACTACTTCTCCCAACGACGCCGCTACACGAGCCAGAGGAACTTGTCCCTGCTGAGCCACCGCCGCCATTGCTAGGGTTTGCTGCCGCTGTGCTGTTGAGAAGAAGGTTGTCCAATCACACTGAGCATGAGAGACAGAGAGATATGAGGCTGAGTTGGGGTTCAACCTTTGTGCATAGTCGTGCTCGCGTCGCCAACATCGTCTCTGTTGGAACTCCCGCACCCAGACATGTCGCTGCTGTGCTCCTTGCCGTAGCGTCGCTACTGTTGCTTACCATTCGAAGCTGCTGCACCGCCACTGCTGGGGGGTCTGCCACCGGTCTGATCTGTGGGAGAGGAGTTGCGACAGGAAGAGTAGGTGGGGAGCTATCGCCGTTGCTGCCAGCTCCTGGGTGCCGTTCAAACCACCGCTTCGATCGCCCAACACCCCGCTGTCGTCACCAGAAAACTCTCCCGGTAAGGTTTTTTGAATTTGGTTTTCATCCGTTTAAGATTTTGGAAAACTTTATCGTCCCTGTATGTGGGTTTCAGTCGCTATCACCGGAGTTCGGTCACTGCTGCTGCTTGAGGCGACTGCCAGGCTGCTGCCAAACCAGTTCAGAGACCGCCGCTACATCGGTTCAGCCGTTCCTTCTTCGTTTGGTAAGCATTTTCGATTTGAAAAGCCCTCTGGTTACTGTCTGTTATCATACGCTGAGGTTTGTGGCATTAATTTCTATAAGATTGAGTTTTGGTTGTTGTATGTCGCGATTAGAGTTGCTGTGGCTACTGCGAAAGTGACTTGGAGCCGAGTTTTGGTTGTTGATTTTGGGTTGAGACGAAAGGGTTCTTGTGACGCGTTTGGGTTATAGTTTCACGTGTCGAGGTAGGGGCACTTTCCAAAAACTATGTTTTATGTATTGGAAATATTACTTATGAATACCGATGTGAGACAATGTGTATTTGGTGATTGTATGAGCCTTATGTATTGTTTGATTGTCTCGAATGATTATGAATGTTTATTGGCTGGATTGTTGTGCGGCTTTGTGAAACGGAATGTTTTTCAAGTTGATTCTTTTAAATATCTGAGATCGAGTTTAATCCGTTGGGAAATTGGTTTGAGTTGATTTGATTTTCTTGATAATGTGAAAAATAGAATACACTTTTGGATTCAGCCTGGTTTGCTTTAAATGATTTGGTTTTGATAAATGAATTGTTGCTGAATTGTTTCTTTAAAGTTTTGGAAATGAGTTTAATCGGTTGAATAAAAATGAGGTGACTGTTGGATTTAGCTTGCTTTTGAACTAATTTTGGATCTGTATTGTTGAAAAGGATTGTGGAATGGTTTAGTTGGGACCTGAACCGGGTGGCAAGTCCAAGTTTTAGGGGAGGTGCTGCCGAAATTTCTATAAGAATCCTAGACTTTGTTTGAACAGTTATTTAAAAAGGTTTGGATTTGAGAAATTGTATTATTTGAATTATTAAGGGAATATGTATGTTTTCGAGCTTAATTGATTTAAGTGAACTTTATGCCTTGAGTTTGACTTATTTAGAAATGAACTATTTTTACCATTTGAATCACTGAGAAAGAATGATGCTCTAATATTGATTTTAATATAAAAAGGAGCTTTTAGCGATTTTAAAGGAAACTAGACTTTTGATTGAATAATTAGGTTTGAGGCATTTTGAAAGAGGTTAGAAAAATGGGTTTCAAGTAGAAATCTGAAAGTGGTTTGATTCAAATGAGCTGGTTCCATTTCAAGTGAATTGATTTCGGACCGGGTTGGAACTTGTGATTTTGTATGATTCGATTTCATAATAAATTCAATTTTATTTACTTGAACCGAGAATCTATGATTTTAAGAGTTCCAATAAATTTTAAGGAATTGATAAAGGTTGGCCTTCCCTAAAGACATGAGACTCTGCCGAGGAACTTTTGATATAAAATCCCGTTGTTGCATGGATGATGTTGAATATTTCAAAATAAATCTTTAATTTCCATGGCTTTGGAAGTTTTGGAAAGGGGATGCCGAGAGTAGCTTTGTTTTAAAAAAGGGACTTACTTTGGATAAAACGGGCTTATGAGCCTGAGATGATTTGAGAAATGTGATCTTTAAAGGCAAGGCTGAAAAGAGCTGAAACTTGATTTCAAAATAAAGTGAATTGAGAAAAAGTGATTTATGGCTTGAATGCTGATTTTATGAATTTGATGATGTTGGATGGTGGAAGTGCTATTTTGTTATAAGCCGGAATGGCTGTGTGATAATGAATTTTGGCTAAATGCGAAATATTTTATGAGCCGTATGGCTGACTATGAATTATGAATTTAAGCCGGATGGCTAAGATGAATGTTGATTCATGGCTGAGAATGAATGCATCTATGCTGAGATATTGATATTGTGATTTTGCACTTCCACTATCGGAGGCACGAATTTCCCTGGGAGAAAGCAGTGGCTAGCCACCATGTGTTTCAGGTGGAGACTCGAGACTCTGCTGACTCTATGTCATAAGTGTGGCTGGGCACTGTGAATGTCTTGGATGAGCTCGACCCTGTAAATATACACCAGTGAGGATGTTGGATATGGATTATGATTATGATTATGAACATGATGATGATTGAGAATAACTCGAGTTGGGGATGAACGACAGAGGGACAGTCCAATGGTTAGCTACCAGGACTTGTCGGGTTGGCTATATAACCGACAGATGATATCATCAGCCACTAGGACAGGCATGCATCATATGCATCTATGTGACATTGTTTGGATGTGCATATTATACTTGGTTTGCCTTTGTGATTACTTGTGATTAGCTACTAATTGTTCTACTTGCTGTAACTATTTGTTTGTGCTTGAACCTTCCTACTTGTGTTTGCGACTGAAACTCTGTTGGATTGTGGTGGATTAGCTGCTGTTGGATTGTTTGGGCCTAGGGCCATGGTTGAAATGAGATGGGCCGATGGTCGGTTTCGGTTTTGTGTTTTTGGTTTGGAAAAGTATGAAAGGCTAATTTGGTTCAGTATAGATAAACCTTTTTGAAAGGTTTTTGAGTTTTTAAGAATTGAACAGTTTCTCTTTAAGAAAAGATTTTAGATTTCTCTTTTATTGAAAACCATTGTTTTTTAAAAGAGGCATATGATGAGCGGATAATTTATACGCTTTTTGGCATTGTTTTTAGGTAGTTTTTAGTAAGTACAAGCTACTTTTAGGGATGTTTTCATTAGTTTTTATGCTAAATTCACACTTCTGAACTTTACTATGAGTTTGTGTATTTTTCTGTGATTTCAGGTAATTTCTGGCAGAAATTGAGGGACTTGAGCAAAACTCTGATAGGGGGCTGACAAAGGACTGCTGATGCCGTTGGAATCTGACCTTCCTGCACTCAAAATAGATTTTCTGGAGCTATAGAACTCCAAATGGCGTGCTCTTAACAGCGTTGGAAAGTAGACATCCAGAGCTTTCCAGCAATATATAATAGTCTATACTTTATTCGGGAATTGACGATGCAAACTGGCGCTCAACGCCAGTTCCATGTTGCTGTCTGGAGTAAAACGCCAGAAACACGTCACGACCCGGAGTTGAACGCCCAAAACACGTTACAACTTGGTGTTCAACTCCAAGAGAAGCCTCAGCTCGTGGATAGATCAAGCTCAGCCCAAACATACACCAAGTGGGCCCCGGAAGTGGATTTATGCATCAATTACTTACTCATGTAAACCGTAGTAGCTAGTTTATTATAAATAGGACTTTTTACTAGTGTATTAGACATCTCTGGACGCCTAGTCCTTAGACCATGGGGGCTGGCCATTCGGCCATGCCTGAACCTTTCACTTATGTATTTTCAACAGTGGAGTTTCTACACACCATAGATTAAGGGTGTGGAGCTCAGCTATACCTCAAGTTTCAATGCAATTACTACTATTTCCTATTCAATTCCATTTATT
>NC_029776.3:33723824-33725581 GCF_000817695.3 Arachis duranensis | reverse complement strand
AAAGTCTAACCTTGTCTATGGTATTCCGAGTAGGATTCTGGGAATTTGGAAAGTCTAACCTTGTCTGTGGTATTCCGAGTAGGATTCTGGGAATCTGGAAAGTCTAACCTTATCTGTGGTATTCCGAGTAAGATTTCAGTATTGAATGACTGTGACGAGCTTCAAACTCCTGAAGGCTGGGCGTTAGTGACAGACGCAAAAGAATCAATGGATTCTATTCCAACCTGATTGAGAACCGACAGATGATTAGCCGTGCTGTGACAGAGTATTTGGACCATTTTCACTGAGAGAATGGGATGTAGCCATTGTCAAGGGTGATGCCTCTAGACGATTAGCCGTGCAGTGACAGCGCATAGGACCATTTTCCCGAGAGGATGAAAAGTAGCCATTGATGACGGTGATGCCCTACATACAGCTTGCCATGGAAAGGAGTAAGAAGGATTGGATGAATCTAATAAGAAAGTAGAGATTCAAGAGGAGCACAACATCTCCATACGCCTATTTGAAATTCCCACTATTGATCTACATAAGTATTTCTATCTTATTTTATTTTCTGTTTATTATTAATTTTCGAAATCCATAACCATTTAATCTGCCTAACTGAGATTTACAAGGTGACCATAGCTTGCTTCATACCAACAATCTCTGTGGGATCGACCCTTACTCGCGTAAGGTTTATTACTTGGACGACCCAGTACACTTGCTGGTTAGTTGAACGAGATTGTGGAAAGAAAGTGCTGAGTTAATGTTTTTATGCACATGCCAAAGAGCCATTATTGTTGATCACAATTTCGTCCACCAAGTTTTTGGTGCCGTTGCCGAGGATTGTTCGAGTATGGACAACTGACGGTTCATCTTGTTGCTCAGATTAGGTAATTTTCTTTTCAAAAATCTTTTTCAAAATTTTTCTTTTCTTTTTTCGTTTTCCAAACTTTATTTTCGAAAAATATAATAAAAATCCAAAAAAATTAATAAAATCATAAAAATAAAAAATATTTTGTGTTTCTTGTTTGAGTATTGAGTCAATTTTTAAGTTTGGTGTCAATTGCATGTTTTTAAAAATTTATGCATTATTTTCGAAAAATTTATGCATTCATAGTGTTCTTCATGATCTTCAAGTTGTTCTTGATAAGTCTTCTTGTTTGATCTTGATGTTTTCTTGTTTTATGTTGTTTTTTGTTTTTCATATGCATTTTTTGTTTGTTAGAGTCCATGCATTAAAGATTTCTAAGTTTGGTGTCTTGCATGTTTTCTTTGCATCAAAAATTTTTCAAAAATATGTTCTTGATGTTCATCATGATCTTCAAAGTGTTCTTGGTGTTCATCTTGACATTCATAGTGTTCTTGCATGCATCTTGTGTTTTGATCCAAAATTTTTATGTTTTGGGTCATGTTTGTGTTTTTCTCTCTCATAATTAAAATTTTCAAAAATAAAAAAATATCTTTTCCTTATCTTTCTCATAATTTTCGAAAATTTGAGTTGACTTAGTCAAAAATTTTTAAAATTAGTTATTTCTTACAAGTCAAGTCAAATTTTAAAAAATTTAAAAATCTTATCTTTTCAAAATCTTTTTCAACAATCATATCTTTTCCAATTTTTCCTCTTTTTCGAAAATTTCAAAAATCTTTTTCAAAATATTTTCAAAATATTTTTCTTATCTTTATATCATATTTTCGAAAATTCACTAACAATTAATGTGATTGATTCAAAAATTTGAAGTTTGTTACTTTCTTGTTAAGAAAGGTTCAATCTTTAA
>NC_029776.3:33720433-33723595 GCF_000817695.3 Arachis duranensis | reverse complement strand
TTTTGACTTTGTGTTTGTTTCTTATCTTTTTCAAAACCACCTAACTACTTTTCCCTCTCTAATTTTCGAAAATATCTCATACCTTTTTCAAAAATTCTTTTTTTGTTTTAAATTTTAATTTTAATCTTATCTTATCTCTAATTTTCGAAAATTACTAACACCTTTTTCAAAATTATTTTCGAAATTCTCTATCTCTTTTCTTATTCTATTTAATTATTTATTTACTAACACTTCTCTTCACCTCTCTTCATCTAAAAATCCGAACTCAATATATCCCTTGTGTTTGGATTTTTCACTTTTCTTTCTTCTATCCCCTTCTTTTTCTACTAATATAAAGGAATCTCTATACTGTGACATAGAGGATTCCTCTTTCTTTTCTTGTTTTCTTCTCTTTCATATGAGTAGGAACAAGGACAAAAGCACTCTTGTTGAAGCTGATCCTGAACCTGAAAGGACTTTAAAGAGGAAACTAAGAGAAGCTAAATTACAACAGTCCAGAAGTAACCTTTCAGAAATTTTCGATCAAGAGAAGGAGATGGCAGCCGAACCCAATAATGATAATGCAAGAAGGATGCTTGGTGACTTTACCAAACCAACGTCAAAATTTGACGGAAGAAGCATCTCCATTCCTGCCATTGGAGCCAATAATTTTGAGCTTAAGCCTCAACAAGGCTTTAACAATGGTGGACGTAATAGGCTGAGCAATAGCAAGCCTTTTCCATCATCTTCTCAGCAACAGACAGAGAATTCTGAACAAAACACTTCTAATTTAGCCAATTTAGTCTCTGATCTGTCAAAGGCCACTTTCAGTTTCATGAGTGAAACAAGATCCTCCATCAGAAATCTGGAGGCACAAGTGGGCCAGCTGAGTAAGAAAGTCATTGAAACTCCTCCCAGTTTTCTCCCAAGCAATACAGAAGAGAATACAAAAAGAGAGTGCAAGGCCATTGATGTGATCAATATGGCCGAATGCACAAGGGAGGAGGAGGACGAAAATCCTAGTGAGGAAAACCTCCTGGGACGTCTCTCAAGTAAGAAGGAGTTTCCTATTAAGGATCCAAAGGAATCTGAAGCTCATATAGAGACCATAGAGATTCCCTTAAATTTCCTTCTGCCATTCATGAACTCTAAAGACTATTATTCCTCATAAGAGGATGAAGATGTGATTGGAGAGCAAGTTGCTCAATATTTAGGAGCTATCATGAAGCTGAATGCCAAGTTGTTTGGTAATGAGACTTGGGAAAGTGAACCTCCCTTGCTCATTAATGAACTGGATACCTGGATTCAGCAAATTCTACCTCAAAAGAGACAAGATCATGGCAAGTTCTTAATACCTTGTACCATAGGCACCATGACCTTTGAAAAAGCTCTATGTGATCTGGGGTCAGGGATAAATCTTATGCCACTCTCTGTAATGGAGAAATTGGGGATCATTGAGGTACAACCTACCTTGTTCTCATTACAATTGGCAGACAAGTCTTTGAGACAAGCTTATGGAATAGTAGAGGACGTGTTAGTAAAGGTTGAAGGCCTTTACATCCCTACTGATTTTCATAATCTTAGACACTAGGAAGGAAAAGGATGAATGCATCATCCTTGGAAGACCTTTCCTAGCGACTATACAACATTGACCTGATCACCTTGTGGCTCCATGAGAGTCCACTGTCAAGCTAATGACATTAAAAGAGCGCTTGTTGGGAGGCAACCCAATTTTATTTATCTAATTTTTATTTTATTATTATTTTGTGTTTTATTAGGTACATGATCATGAGGAGTCACGAAGAAAATATAAAAATTAAAAATAGAATCAAAAACAGCAGAAGAAAAATCACACCCTGGAGGGAGGACAGACTGGTGTTCAACGCCAGTGAGGAGCATCTGGCTGGCGTTCAATGCCAGAACAGAGCATGAATCTGGCGCTGAATGCCAGAAACAAGCAACATCCTGGCATTTGAACGCCAGGAATGTGCCTTGAGAAAAGCTGGCGCTGAACGCCAGTAACAAGCATGAAACTGGCGTTCAACGCCAGAAACATGCTGCACATGGGCGTTGAACGCCCAGAGTGTGCATCATCTCGGCGTTTAAACACCAGAATGGTGTGCAGAGGCATTTTACATGCCTAATTGGTGCAGGGATGTAAATCCTTGACACCTCAGGATCTGTGGACCCCACAGGATCATCTCAGGATCTGTGAACCCCACAGGATCCCCACCTACCTCACCCTCTCTCTCCATTCATGGTCATCCCTTCTGTTTTTTCATTCACCACCTACATCTATCCACTCTTCCCCATACACCCCACCTACCTTTAAAATTCAAATTCTCTTTCCCACCCAATCTCACCCATATAGCCGAATACACACATCCCTCAATCTCCTCCATATCTTCTTCTTATTCTTCATCTTTTATTTCTTCTCTTGCTCAAGGGCGAGCAATTTTCTAAGTTTGGTGTGGTAAAAGCATAGCTTTTTGCTTTTCCATAACCATTAATGGCACCTAAGGCCAGAGACATTCTAAAAAAAAAAGAAGAGAAAAAAGGGAAGACAAAAGCTTCCACCTCTGAGTCATGGGAGATGGAAAGACTCATGTAAAGGGTTTATAGCTCAGTGGTAGAACATTTGACTACAAATCAAGAGATCCCTGAGATACCTCAGGGCATAAATTGTCCTCCACACAATTATTGGGAGCAACTAAGGATAGGAACACCAAATTACTAGGGATCATGCAACAGAAGCAAGGAAGAGACATAAAGGAGCTCAAAAAGCACCATTGGACCTTCAAGAAGGCGCCACCCTCACTCAGGTGGATTCATTCCTTGTTCTTATTTCTTTCTGCTTTTCGGTTTTTATGCTGTGTTTATCTATGTTTTTGTGTCTCTACTTCATGATCATTAGTATGTAGTAACTATGTCTTAAAGCTATGAATAATTTCTATAAATCCTTCACCTCTCTTAAATAAAAAAAATGTTTTTAATTCAAAAGAACAAGAAGTACATAAATTTCAAAAATTGTCCTTGAATTTAATTTAATTATATTGATGTGATGACAATACTTTTTGTTTTCTGAATGAATGCTTAAACGGTGCATATTTTTTATCTTGTTGTTTATGAATGTTAAAATTGTTGGCTCTTGAAAGAATGATGAACAAAGAGAAATGTTATTGA
>NC_029776.3:33705358-33718611 GCF_000817695.3 Arachis duranensis | reverse complement strand
CGAGAGGATGAAAAGTAGCCATTGATGACGGTGATGCCCTACATACAGCTTGCCATGGAAAGGAGTAAGAAGGATTGGATGAATGTAATAAGAAAGTAGAGATTCAAGAGGAGTACAGCATCTCCATACGCCTATTTGAAATTCCCACTATTGATTTACATAAGTATTTCTATCTTATTTTATTTTCTGTTTATTATTAATTTTCGAAATCCATAACCATTTAATCTGCCTAACTGAGATTTACAAGGTGACCATAGCTTGCTTCATACCAACAATCTCTGTGGGATCGACCCTTACTCACGTAAGGTTTATTACTTGGACGACCCAGTACACTTGCTGGTTAGTTGAACGAGATTGTGGAAAGAAACTACTGAGTTAATGTTTTTATGCACATGCCAAAGAGCCATTATTGTTGATCACAATTTCGTCCACCAGCATAAGACGGTTATTAATCACTGATACGACTTATCTTCAAGGGAAGAGATGGTGAAGAGGTTTCAAAAAAGAAAAAGGATTGTTGATTCTTATTTGAAGATTTAGGATACATATTGGGATTCACAACTTCGAAAAACCTTCATTCTGCTAGTTATTGGTTAAATCCATCTTTTTTATTTAATACTGGAGAATTTGAAAAGCATAAGCAAACAACTTCTGGCCTACTAGATGTCATTGAGAGACATGCTTACGGTGATGCGGATTTAAATTATAAATTGGCAAGTGAGATGAAAATCTTTAAGAATGCTGAACAAGACTTTGAAAGACAGTTTGCAATATGTGAGAGAACCACAGTGATGCCTGGTAAATTTTTTATTAAAATTAGTTTTTTATGATTGTAATATGTTTATGATTTTTATGATTGTGATATGTTATTTTCTTTTTATGTTAAGATCAATGATGGGAATCCTATGGATGTGGAGCACCAAATTTGCAAAAGTTAAGGATTCTTGTTTTGAGTCAAAGTTGTAGTTCTTCAAGTTGTGAGCGTATGGTGCACGAATCCCCACACTCCCTACAGCTGTACCAGCAAGTGCACTGGATCGTCCAAGTAATACCTGAGCGAGTCAGGGTCGATCCCACGAGGATTGTGGTTTGAAGAAAGCTATGGTTATCTTGCAGGTCTTAGTCAGGCAAATTAGAAGGTTGTTGGATTGAGACAAGGGCAATCAGTAATAGGAATATAGTTAAAGATTGGAGTTGCTTTGTCTTTCTAAATTAACTCTGGTATTACTGTCTTCTTTGGTTGTGAGTGATTTCTTCTATGGCAAGCTGTATGTGATCAATGCCATGGGCCGTGGTCATCAATCTCCTCTACTCCAGATCAAACGCCATTGGCCGTGGTTATTCAATCTAATGGAGGGTGAAGCTCTAGCAGTTCATTCTCTTGGTGATCCTACTCAAAACGCCACAGACAAGGTCAAATCTTCCAGATCAGAGAATGCTGTTTCTTTAGGTTCTAGCCTCTACCACAGAGACCTTAATCTCCCTTAATATTGGCTAAACTAGTGTCTTGAGAAGTTCCGAATGAAATTGTGGATTAGTCATCTGAGAGATGTATAAACATAGCTGGCGGTTCGCACTTTCCAGTCACGTATTCATACAAACCCAAGTAGACATGGGTGTTTGTCAGGCACACTGTCTTAGTATGATGAACAGAGCTGATTGTCACTGATCATCCTATTCACTATGTTGAAAAACGAGTATAAATCTTAGTATTAAATCAAACATGGATCGAAGAGAAACAAGTAATACTTTTATTAATTCATAGGACTCAACAGGGTTTCTCCCCTCAAACTAGGAGGTTTAGAAACTCATACTGATAGAAAAAATACAATGGTAAACAAAAAAATGTTGTATTATGGGCGAAGATCCTTAACAATGAGTGATCTTTTTCTTTAAATACTAAACTAATGACTAGTAAGGGTAAAATAGTCTTTTTAGTGCTAAAATTCACTTATGGGGCTCACTTGGTGAGTGTTGGGCTGAACTTTGATGAGATCCATGTGCTAAGGGATCTCTAGGGCATTGAACGTTGCCTAGGGGGTCCTTTATTGGCATTCGGACGCTGGTCTCTACTCCTTGGGCGCTGGACGCCTGGAAGTGGGTAGGAGGTTGGCGTTGGACGCCAGTTTTGAGCTTTCTAATCCGAAGTAAAGTATGGACTATTATACATGGCTAAAAAAGCTCTGAAAGTTAGCTTTCCATAGCCGTTGAGAATGCTCCATTTGGATTTCTGTAGCTCCAGAAAAGGTCTTCCGAATGCAAGGAGGTCAAATTCGGACAGCACCTGTAGTGCTTTCTCTGTCTCTGAATTAGACTTTTGCTCCAACTCGTCAATTTCACCCAGAAAATACCTGAAATTGCATAAAAACACACAAACTCAAAGTAGAATGAAAAAATGTGAATTTAACACTAAAACCTATAAAAACTTAATAAAAACTAAACAAAACATACTAAAAACTATATGAAAATGATGCCAAAAAGTGTATAAAATATCCGCTCATCACAACACCAAACTTAAACTATTACTTGTCCCCAAGCAACTAAAAACACAGTAGGATAAAAAGAAAATTAAAATACAATAAATCTTAGAGTTTCCAACGAAGCTCAGTTTCAATTAGATGAGCGGGACTTAGTAGCTTTTTGCTTCTGAATAGTTTTGGCATCTCACTATCCATTGAATTTCAGAGATGTTGGCATCCGTAGGAACTTAGAATCCAGATGATATTATTGAATCTTCTAGTTAATTTCTTTTTTATTCTTGGACACAAATTTTTAGAGTCTTGGCCGTGGCCCTAAGCACTTTATTTTCCAGTATTACCACTGGATACATAAATGCCAGAGACACTTTAAGTGGGTGAACCCTTTCGGATTGTGATTCAGCGTTGCTAGAATCCCCAGATAGAGGTGTCCAGAGTTCTTAAGCACACTCTTTTTACTTTGGATCATGACTTTAACCGCTCAGTCTCAAGCTTTTCACTTGACACCTTCACGCCACAAGCACATGGTTAGGGACAGCTTAGTTGAGCTGCTTAGGCCAGGATTTTATTCCTTTAGGCCTTCCTAACCATTGATACTCAAAGCCTTGGATCCTTTTACCCTTGTCTTTTGGTTTAAAGGGTTACTAGCATTCTCTGCTTGCTTTTGCTTTTTTTTTTTGCATGCAATTATTTTTCTTTTTCTTTTGCATCTTGCTTTTTGCTACTTTTTCTTGCTTTAAGAATCAATTTTGGATTTTTCAGAGTACCAATAATACTTCAATTTCATCATCATTCTTTCAAGATCCAACATTCATAAATTTCAACTTCAAATATGCACTGTTTATTCATACATTCAGAAAACAAAAGCAATACCACCACATCAAGATAATTGAACTATTCTTATTATAAAACTCGAAAATCATGCATCTCTCAGTTCTTTTCAATAAAAATTTTCTTTTAAGCAAGGTGTGAGAGATATATGAAACATTTTACAACTTTAAGACATCAATGCAAATGATCATGCAACAAGAACAATAGAATAGATATAACTTAACAGAAAATAGAAAAATACAACAGGAAAGGAGATAAAGAGAACGAATCCACCTTTAATGGTGGCGGCTAGTACTCCTCCTTGAGGATCCAATGTGATGCTTGATCTCTTCAACGTCACTCCTTTGTCTTTGTTGCTCTTCCCTCATAGCCCTTTGATTTTCTCTAATGGCTCTTTGGTCTTCTCTTATTTCATTGAGGGTGATGGAGTGCTCTTGATGTTCCACCCTCAATTGCTCCATCTTAGTTCTTAGCTCTCTAAGAGAAGTTTTCCATTGATCCCAATAGCTTTGAGGAGGAAAATTCATCCCTTGAGGCATCTCAGGGATCCCATACTGAGGCGGCTGCATAGGCTCTTGTGCATGCTCTCTAGTTTGCTCCATCCTCTTCTAAGTGATGGGCTTG
The DNA here is from genome assembly GCF_000817695.3 of Arachis duranensis. NCBI lineage: Eukaryota > Viridiplantae > Streptophyta > Magnoliopsida > Fabales > Fabaceae > Arachis > Arachis duranensis. The sequence continues at coordinate 33,714,679 of NC_029776.3, read as the reverse complement.
TCCTCCCCAATGGAGATGTCTCTATTTATGACAATTCCAGCTAAATTGTATAGATGACAGATGAGGTGTGGGAATGCCAACCTTGCATTGGAGGAAGGCTTCTCAACTATCTTGTACAATTCTTGAGGGATCACCTCATGTACTTCCACCTCACTTCTAATCACGATGCAATGGATCATGATAGCTCTGTCAATGGTCACTTCTGACCGATTGCTAGTGGAGATGATGGATCTTTAGATGAACTCCAACTATTTTCTAGCCATGGGCTTTAGGTCAAGCCTTCTTAGTTGAATGGGCTTGCCTTGGGAATCCCTTTTCCACTGTGTTCCTTCCACACAGATGTCTGAGAGCACTTGATCCAATCTCTGATCAAAGTTGACTCTCCTAGTGTAAGGATGTAGATCTTCTTGCATTAAAGGCAAGTTGAACGCCAACCTAACACTTTCCAGGCTGAGATCTAAGATTCTCCCTCGGACCATGGTGCTCCAATTCCTTAGATTTGGGTTCACACTAGTGTCATGGTTTTTAGTAATCCATGCATTAGCAGAAAACTCTTGCACCATTAAAATCCTAACATCTTGAATGGGATTGGTTAGGACTTCCCAACCTCTTCTCTGGATCTCTCTTCGAATTTTCGGATACTCATTCTTCTTGAGCTTGAAAGGGACCTCGGGGATCACTTTCTTCTCTGCCACTACTTCATAGAAGTGGACTTGGTAGGCTTTGATGATGAATCTCTCCATCTCTCAAGATTCAGAGGGGATGGCTACTGCTTTCCCTTTCCACTTTCTAGAGGAGTCTCCATCCTTGGGTGCCATGAATGGTAATGGAAAGAAAAAAAGCTATGCTTTTCGAACACCAAACTTAAAACTTTGCTTGTCCTCCAGCAAAAATAAAGAGAAGATAAGAATGGAGTAGAAGAAGAAGAAAATAGAGGAAGATAGAGGGAGAGAGAGCTCTCGATCGGCCAAGGGGGCTTTTGAGTGTATAAGAGATGTGTGTATGCTGTAACACCCTAACTATCAAAATGTTGCTTCCGGCTGCATCACTCTGATAGTTCAACTATTACGATGACTCCTATAATAGTTAATACTAAAATATGAGCCTGTTTAAAACTTAAAAACCGCATAACCTTTCTTAAACACTTTTTTGTGAAGCATAAGATAAAGGCAAGGAAAAAATAATAACTAAAGATAATACAAAAATAACGAATACACAGAAAAAGGAATAAAACTCTTCTGAAGCTTCGTCGTCCATAATCCTGAAAAGGAATAACCTGTAGAGGAGTGAGAACGTCGTCCTCGCTTATTCTCACTATAGGATTACAAAAATTGCTATAACAAGATACATAAATAAAAATTATTCTTAGAGTACAGTGATCATTGCTCGTCTTATGAGTCTTTCCAAAAACCTTAGGTACACATTAGAAATCCAGAAAATCCCCTTTTGAAGACTTGGTAAATATCTCAAATAATTTAAAAACAAAACCTTTTTCCTTTCTTGTAAAATTTGAAAAGTTTTTCCTAAACAGTATAAATGACCATTCCGTTCCAAGCATAGGTTCATTAAGTTTATGCTAAACCGGTCAGATACTTTATACAAAACCAGAACTCAATATACCAATCACAGCCTCAAACCCATCCAATCCAACACGGTCCCTGGCCCAAACAACTCAATCATCAACTAATTCATCACAAACCAACCAATCAAACACAATCACAAATAATGTAGTTCAAATACAATCAATAGCAATTACAACAAATATAGCAGTCAGCAATTAGCATAAGTATTCAAATAGGCAAACCAAGTACAATATGCACACCCAAACAATATCACATAAATGCAAATGATGAATGGCTGCCCTACTGGTTGTGATATCACATTGTCGGTTCAACTGCCAACCTGACACATCTCCATGGAGATATTGCCCTTCGGATTCATGGTGTGGGAACCCCTGAGATATAGTGCTCGGATCACTGTCTAGGGTTTTACGCCTGCACGCTCTGATGATCCAAAGGGATGTGAGTGGGATCTATTGCCACCGACCTCACATCTAAGCGCAAGTGGGACGAACTACCACCCTTACGCCACCGCTGCTACCTCGACAAACGGGATCCAACCTCGGCCCTTGCTGGGCGCATAGCGTCTCATAATCTCAATATAAAATAGTAGTCCAGTGGCTTTTTAGAAACATTTTCAACACATCAATCAGGATCAATATCTTATTTCAAAATCATTCTTGGCCCGTTTACTTTTAAATAACAACCATATTCAATTCACATCTTGCCAAGAATCACTTTTCCAAAATGGAGCCACTTTCCACGTCTTTCCAACACTTCCAAACAATCACAAAACCATGCCAAATCTAAAATCTCCTTTGAAGGACTCAAAATCTTTCATTTCTGAATCAAGATTTGATTGTAAAATTCCTCAGCGAGGTCTCAAACTTCAGGGAAGAATAATCTAATTCATTTTCTTAAATTCATCGAAAACCTCCAAAACCTTAACTTCTTTATTTGAATAATTAAAATAGAATTTAAACCAAAACCAAGTCGTGTATCAACATATTCCAAACCAATTTCAAAACCAACTAACTTAAACCAAAGCTAAATCATTTGAACCAAAACCAACTTTTAATTTCATTCTTAAATCTGTTTCCAAAGACTCAGAAAATTATTTCAATTGTACTAAATCAAAGTTTTAGAGATTACTTCAAACTTTTCCTAAAATGTCGTAATGTGAAAGTAGTTAATCAAAACCCAAGTTCTTTTTTAATCCATTAAAACTCCTTCAAATTTACTTATTTAATCAACTTCCAAAACATAATTATTTTCATCGTTAAATTGACTTTAAAACCTAATTCCTTTCTAAAATAGTTTACTTTCAAAATATAACAATTTTCTTAACAAAAGAGTTCAAAACCTATTTCATATGTCTGTAATTCAATTCAAGGCATAATTCATTCTCTTTTTAAAATTCGTTTCAAATAAAGTCTCGGATTTTATAAAAATTTCGGCAGCATCTCTCCTAAAACTTGGACTTTGTCACCCTTTCTGGGTCCCAACAAAACCAATCATAAACTCTTTCCAACATGTTCAAGACCAAATTAGTTTTCAATAAAACAAAAAAATAACTCCACTTTCAGATTATCAAAAATCATTCAAATCAACTAATCCAGAAATCTCCAATTTATCAAAATCAGACATTATTTCAATCAAACAGGCAACCATATTCATTCAAGATAAAATCAGACAATTCATAAGACTCACATAATCACTAGAAATACATTTCGCACAGCATATCTATTTCTAACAATTCCAATTTAAAACAAATTAGTTTGCATAAAAGCCCCTACCTCGGCAAGAAAAACCATATCGCAAACACCTCACTGAGTCATTTTCGTATCGACCCGAAATCAACAACCAAAATCCTAGCTCCATTTTTTTTTCTCAATATAAAAAATAGCCTCAATGCCACGTATAAGCTCAGTTACTACTTCCTAACACACAAATATCACAGAAATCTTAAAACTCAACTGAAAAAAATGGCAAGGATTCCAAGATAAAACACTTACTGAGAAAAAGGAATGACACGGCAGCCTCCGTAACACTTATGCGACACGCAATCACCAGAACTCAAATTTTACTAACAAGTGAAGCAGCCGCAACTCCAAATCGATCTGGAAGCAGCTCTGTCAATATTTTTTGAGTGACAGCGGCAGCCCGAATATCTGGTAATAGCAGCTGTACAACCACACAGTATCAACAATCTTCCCGAAATTCCAAAAGAACAGAAATCTCAATTAAAACCCTTACCTCAGTGTCGAAACTCACAGAAACCACTGAACAGAGCAGCTCCATCAATGGCGGCTTGTACCGCAGCGACCCAAGCAGCGGCATCAACTGAACAACAACCTCGATGATAGCAGAAGCTCCGACAGCTTCAACAGGGCATGGTAGAGGTAGAAATAGAGTAGTACAGCGAAAAAAACCCAACCTCCTTCCCTTCTCACTCATCGAGCGCGCTCTTTGTTCTTTGTGGTGCTCCATCGGTGATGGTGTGAGCTCCGGCAGCACTAGACTGCGTGGAGGTCAATGACGACGAGGCAAAGTGCGGTGTTGGCGCAGCTGACGGTGGTGGGAGGCACGAACGTCGGCGGCTTCTTCGGTGGCACTACGGAGTGATGGCAATGCACGAGGCTTCTCCAGTGACGGTAATGACGCGGTGGTGGCGCGACAGAGGTTCTATCCTCCTCTGCCCTTCGCACGACTCTTCCTTCTACCTTGAACGGCACCGATGGCGCCCTCCTTTCCCAGTGACAAGGACAACAGTGACAAGCTGACGAACGGATTCTTGTATGGTCTAGAATTTTACAAATAAGCTCTCGTTGAAAGTATAGCTTCTAAACCAACAAAAATCTTTTCGTACAAAAAACTTGTTTGTCACTAAAGCAAACCAGTAAAATTTATAACCGAAGTATTTAAACTTTGGGTCGTCTCTCAAGGAATTGCTGCGAGGTATGATTTATTATTGGTTATGGAAAAATGTATTTTTTTTGGGTTTTTGAAATAGAGAACAAGGAAATAAATTAACAATAAAGTAAATTAATTATTATGAAAACCATTACAGGGTATAAGAACTGGAAATCCCATCCTAGTTATCCTTATCAAGTGTGATGAGAATTGTTTATTGCTCCCACTTAGTTAACCCCTACTAAATAAAGGAAAGTCAAGTGGACTAATCAATTTGATTCCTCAAGTCCTAGTCAACTCCTATGGAAAGACTAGCTTTAGAGGGATCCAAATCAATCAGCAAATTCCAATTTTCAATCAACAGATGAGTTTGATAATTCAAGTGTCACCAATAAGCAAAGGGAGAAGAAATCTAAATTAAATTGAAAGCATCCATAACATAAATAAAGGAAAGTAATCTTAAATCTGAAATACCTCAATTTGTATTAAATAGAAAATCAAATTAACATGGAGTTCATAAACCAATATTGAGAAAATAAACAAACTCAAGTAATAGAATAAATAAAAGTAGAAGAGAACATAAATTAAAGGAACATTGAACCTGAAATTGAGAAGAAACAATCCTGAAGCTAAGAGAAATCCTAAATCCTAAAACCTAAGAGAGAGGAGAGAGCCTCTCTCTCTAGAAAACTACATCTAATACCTAAATTGTGAATAATGAATGTTGTATCAATGAATAGATGCACTCCCCCACTTTATAGCCTCTAATCTGTATTTTCTGGGCCGAAAACTGGGTTAAAAATAGTCCAGAAATTGCCCCTAGTGATTTCTGATACGTCCAGCACACGGCAAAGTCATGCGTACGCGTTGTCCACACATACACGTGGATTGAGTTTTCTCCAGGTCACGCGTGCGCATGACCCAGGCGTGCGCGTCACCTATCTTCAGAGCAGCTATGACAACTTATATATCGTTTCGAAGCCCCAGATGTTAGCTTTTTAACGCAACTAGAACCGCCTCATTTGGAACTCTATAGCTCAAGTTATGACCATTTGAGTGCGAAGAGGTCAGGTTGGACAGCTTAGCAGTTCCTTCAATTTCTTGTATTCCTTCCACTTTTGCATGCTTTCTTTCCATTCTCTAAGCCATTCCTGCCCTATAAACTCTGAAATCACTTAACACACATATCAAGGCATCGAATGGCAATAAGAGAATTAAAATACACAAATTAGAGACTCTAGGAAGCAAGTTTTCAACCATAGAATAACATTAAGAAGGAATTGTAAAATCATACAAATCATATGGATAAGTGGGAAAGGACTTGATAAAAACCACTCAAATTAGCACAAGATAAACCATAAAATAGTGGTTTATCACAAGCTCTCGTGCCCCTCTCACTCGCGAGTCACCCCTCATCTTCGGCGCTGGTGGCAACAGCCGGATGGACCCGATGGCAGGACGCGGTGGTGCGGTGGCGAGGCGTGGTTGTGACCCCCGTCCTCCCTCCAGATCTCCCACTTCTCAGATCCCTCTCTCTTTGGTTTTTGTTCCTTTAGGGTGCGTGTGTGTTGGTTACGCTGAGGGAGGTGAGGCTGCGGCTGTGTGGTGTAGAAGAGGGGGTTTAGGGTTTGTTGGGTTAAAAATTAGGGTTGAGGTAAAATTAGGGTTAGGGTAGTTTCGTAATTTCAAATAAAAGTAAGGATAATATAGTAATTAGAAGTAAATTCTAATCCAACAATAATAATGTATGAAATACTATTTGTTCATCAATCTCGCAAATTATTTTCAATAAAATGTCCAAATCCAATAATTAGAAATAATATAATCAATTTCTTTATTTTCCAAAATAATAGTATCAATATTTTAAAATATTAATTATTTAGTCCAAATCATATAAAAATCCTTATTATTTCACAAATACCAACTTTACAATTTAAATATATAAAATAACTTAATAATTGTAAAATTAGATAAAATCTTAAATTAAATAGCCCAAACTCATTATTTTTGGATTTCTAGAACTTTACATTGTAAATAGAAAAATAATCCAAAATTATAGAGTTTGGATGAAAACCTTAATTTATTTCAAATCCAATTAATCAAAATTACCTTAAATTATTTTCAAAAAAAATATTTTCTTGAAATAAAACTGTAATTAGATATATGGTTTGAGATTAGTTAAAAATAGGACTTTTCCAAAAGTCTTGGGTCTTACATATGCAGGTTTATGAAGAGAGGAATTTATACGATGAGGGTAGGGTTAGGTTTGGTCATGGGTGGGATTTTGGGTGGAAAATTTGATTTTGAATTGGGTAGGGGTTGGTGGAAGTTATGATGGTTATGCGGTAGTGGTATGGATGTGATTGGGCTAGGGTTTATAGGGAAGTGTGTATGGGGAAGTGTAAAAGTAAGTGGGGTAGGTAAAGATGTTGTAAGACCCACTAATCCCGAGATGCTAGAAAATTCAGATTCCCTGCTCTTTGCATTGCCGTTTGAACGCTGGTGGACGAAATTGTGATCAACAATTTTAGCTCTTTGGTATGTGCACAAAAACATTAACTCAGCACTTTCTTTTCACAACTCCGTTCAACTAACCAGCAAGTGTACTGGGTCGTCCAAGTAATAAACCTTACGCGAGTAAGGGTCGATCCCACAGAGATTGGTGGTATGAAGCAAGCTATGGTCACCTTGTAAATCTCAGTTAGGCAGATTAAAATTGGTTTATGGATTTTCGAATAATTAATAGTAAATAGAAAATAAAAAGGGATAGAAATACTTATGTAAATCAATAGTGAAAATTTCAGATAGGCGTATGGAGGTGCTGTGCTCCTCTTGAAACTCTACTTCACTACTCACTCTTTCTTCAATCCTTCTTACTCCTTTCCATGGCAAGCTGTATGTAGGGCATCACCATCATCAATGGCTACTTTTAATCCTCTCGGGAAAATGGTCCTTATCGCTGTCACTGCACGGCTAATCGTCTGGAAGCATCACCCTTGGTTGATGGCTACATCCCATCCTCTCAGTGAAAATGGTCCAAATGCTATGTCACAGCACGACTAATCATCTGTCGGTTCTCAATCAGGTTGGAATAGAATTCCTTGATTCTTTTGCGTTTGTCATCACGCCCAGCCTTCAGGAGTTTGAAGCTCGTCACAGTCATTCAATACCGAAATCCTACTCGGAATACCACAGACATGGTTAGACTTTCCGGATCCCCATGAATGCCGCCATCTATCTAGCTTATACCACGAAGATTCAGTTGGGGAATCTAAGAGATATGCGCCCGGCCTAAAGTAGAACGGAAGTGGTTGTCAGTCACGCGCGTTCATAGGTGAGAATGATGATGAGTGTCACAGATCATCACATTCATCAAAGTGTTGTGCAACGTATATCTTGGAATAAGAATAAAAGAGAATTGAATAGAAAGTAATAGTAATTGTATTGAAACTTGAGGTACAGCAGAGCTCCACACCCTTAATCTATGGTGTGTAGAAACTCCACCGTTGAAAATACATAAGTGAAAGGTTCAGGCATGGCCGAATGGCTAGCCCCCCAAAATGTGCTCAATGGCCTCCTAAGATGAAGAATAAAACAAAATTGAGACAAAAGATGAAACGTGGTCAAAAGACATCTAATACAATAGTTAAATGTTCTATTTATAATAAACTAGCTCCTAGGGTTTACATGAGTAAGTAATTGATGCGTAAATCCACTTCCGGGGCCCACTTGGTGTATGCTTGGGCTGAGCTTGATCTATCCACGAGCTGAGGCTTTTCTTGGAGTTGAACTCCAAGTTATAACGTGTTTTGGGCGTTCAACTCCGGATCATGACGTGTTTCTGGCGTTTAACTCCAGACAGCAGCATGTACTTGGCGTTCAACGCCAAGTTACGTCGTCAATTTCCGAATAAAGTATGGACCATTATATATTTCTGGAAAGCACTGGATGTCTACTTTCCAACGTCGTTGAGAGCGCGCCATTTGGAGTTCTGTAGCTCCAGAAAATTCACTTCGAATGCAGGGAGGTCAGATTCCAACAGCATCAGCAGTCCTTTTGTCAGCCTTTTTCAGAGTTTTGCTCAAGTCCCTCAATTTCAGCCAGAAATTAACTGAAATCACAGAAAAACACACAAACTCATAGTAAAATCCAGAAATGTGAATTTAACATAAAAACTAATGAAAACATCCCTAAAAGTAGCTTGAACTTACTAAAAACTACCTAAAAACAATGCCAAAAAGCGTATAAATTATCCGCTCATCACAACACCAAACTTAAATTGTTGCTTGTCCCCAAGCAACTGAAAATCAAATAGGATAAAAAGAAGAGAATATACTATAAATTCCAGAATATCAATGAATATTAACTCTAATTAGATGAGCGGGACTTGTAGCTTTTTGCTTCTGAACAGTTTTGGCATCTCACTTTTTCCTTTGAAGCTTCGAATGATTGGCTTCTTTAGGAACTTAGAATTTCGGATAGTGTTATTGACTTTCCTAGTTAAGCATGTTGATTCTTGAACACAGCTACTTATGAGTCTTGGCTGTGGCCCTAAGCATTTTGTTTTCCAGTATTACCACCGGAAACACAAATGCCACAGACACATGACTTTTTTTTTCGCACAAGCTTTTGCTTTTCACTGCTTTTTCTTGCTTCAAGAATCAATTCCATGATTTTTCAGATCATCAATAACATTTCTCTTTGTTCATCATTCTTTCAAGAGCCAACAATTTTAACACTCATAAACAACAATATCAAAAGACATATCCACTGTTCAATCATTCATTCAGAAAACAAAAAGTATTGTCACCACATCAATATAATTAAATTAAATTCAATGATAAATTCG
>NC_029776.3:33702931-33705203 GCF_000817695.3 Arachis duranensis | reverse complement strand
AACAACATTAAAAACCAAAAAACAGAAAGAAATAAGAACAAGGAATGAATCCACCTTAGTGGCGTCTTCTTCTTGAAGGACCAACAATGTCCTTAAGCTCTTCTATGTCCCTTCCTTGCCTTTGTTGTTCCTCCCTCATTGCTCTTTGGTCTTCTCTTTTTTCTTGGAGAATGATGGAGTGCTCATGATGTTCCACCCTTAATTGTTCCACATTGTGGCTCAAATCTTCTAAGGAGGTGTTGAGTTGCTCCCAATAGTTGTTGGGAGGAAAGTGCATCCCTTGAGGCATCTCAGGGATCTCTTGATGATGAGCTTCCTCATGCATCTCTTGAGAACCGTGAGGGATCTCTCTTGCTTGCTCTATCCTCTTCTTGGTGATGGGCTTATCCTCTTCAATGGAGATGTCTCCTTCTATGATAACTCCAGCTGAGTAACATAGATGGCAAATAAGGTGAGGAAAAGCTAGCCTTGCCATATTGGAGGACTTGTCGGCTATTTTGTAGATTTCATTGGAGATGACCTCATGAACTTCTACTTCCTCTCCAATCATGATGCTATGAATCATGACGGCCCGATCCACAGTAACTTCAGATCGGTTGCTTGTAGGAATGATGGAGCGTTGAATGAACTCCAACCATCCTCTAGCCACAGGCTTGAGGTCCAGTCTTCTTAGTTGGACTGGCTTGCCTTTGGAGTCTCTCTTCCACTGAGCTCCTTCCATACATATGTCCATAAGGACTTTGTCCAATCTTTGATTAAAATTGACCCTTCTAGTGTAGGGGCGTTCATCTCCTTGCATCATGGGCAAGTGAAACGCTAACCTCACATTTTCCGGACTAAAATCTAAGTATTTCCCCCGAACCATTGTGAGATAATTCTTTGGATTCGGGTTCATACTTTGATCATGGTTCCTAGTGATCCATCCATTGGCATAGAACTCTTGAACCATTAAGATTCCGACTTGTTGCATGGGGTTGGTTAAGACTTCCCAACCTCTTCTTCGGATCTCATGTCGGATCTCCAGATACTCATTTTTCTTGAGCTTGAAAGGGACCTCAGGAATCACCTTCTTCTTTGCCACAACATCATAGAAGTGGTCTTGATGGCTTTTGGAGATGAATCTTTCCATCTCCCATGACTCGGAAGTGGAAGCTTTTGTCTTCCCTTTACCTTTTCCGGCCTTAGGTGCCATTGATGGTAGTGGAAAACAAAAAAGATTGTGCTTTGACCACACACCAAACTTAAAATATTGCTCGTCCTCGAGCAATAGAAGAAAGAAGAGAAGAAGAAGAAGAAGAAGAAGAAGAAGAAGAAGAAGAAGAAGAAGAAGAAAATATGGTAGAGGGGAAGAGATGTAGGTTCGGCCTAGGTGAAGAAGAAGGGGTTGTGTTGTGTGAAAATGAAGTAGCATGGAAGGGTATATATAGGGAGAGGGGGTAGTGTTTGTTCGGCCATTTAGGGTGGGAATGGGTGGGAAAATGTTTTTGAATTTTTGAAGGTAGGTGGGGTTTATGGGGAAGAGTGGATGGATGTGAGTGGTGAAGGGGGTGATTGGGAAGAGGAATTGAGGTGATTGGTGAAGAGTGTTGGGAAATGTGACATGGGGAATACAAATCACAAAAATAGGATTAGGAGGTAAGGAGGGAATATAGTAGGTGGGGATCCTGTGGGGTCCACAGGTCCTGAGGTGTCAAGGAATTCCATCCTTGCACCAAATAGGCATGTAAAATGCCTTTGCACACCATTCTGGCGTTTAAACGCCCATTGGTGCACATTCTGGGCGTTCAACGCCCATGTAAAGTATGTTTCTGGCGTTGAACGCCAGTTTCATGCTTGTTGCTGGTGTTCAGCGCCAGCTTTTCTTCTCTGGGCACATTCCTGGCGTTCAGCGCCAGAATGTTGCTTGTTTCTGGCGTTCAGCGCCAGAATGATGCTTTGTTCTGGCGTTGAACGCCGGCCAGATGCATCTTACTGGCGTTGAACGCCAGCCTGTGCTTCCTCCAGGGTGTGAATTTTTTCTGCTGCTTTTGACTCTGTTTTTAATTTTTATGATTTTTTTTCATGACTCCTCATGATCATGTACCTAATAAAACACAAAATAACAATAAAATAAAATAAAAATTAGATAAATAAAATTGGGTTACCTCCCAACAAGCGCTTCTTTAATGTCAATAGCTTGACAGTGGCTCTCATGGAGCCACAAGGTGATCAGGTCAATGTTATATAGTTGCCAACACCAAACTTAGAGTTTGGATATGGGATCTTAACACCA
>NC_029776.3:33702215-33702484 GCF_000817695.3 Arachis duranensis | reverse complement strand
AGTCTTCAGAGCTCATGAATGGCAGAAGGAGATTTAATGGAATCTCTATGGTCTCTATATGAGCCTCAGATTCCTTTGGATCTTTAATAGGAAACTCCTTCTTGCTTGAGGGACGTCCCAGGAGGTCTTCCTCACTAGGATTTTCGTCCTCCTCCTGCATTCGGCCACATTGATCATATCAACGGCCGTGCACTCTCCTTTTGGATTCTCTTCTGTATTGCTTGGGAGAATACTGGGAGGAGTTTCAATGACTTTCTTACTCAGCTGGC
>NC_029776.3:33701615-33701926 GCF_000817695.3 Arachis duranensis | reverse complement strand
GAGTTATAGGTGTTTCCATAAGGTTCACCCATGTAATTAACTTCTGCCATGGCAGGGTTCTCAGGATCATAAGCTTCTTCAAAAGCTGCCTCTTTAGCACTGTTGGATGCATGTTGCCATCCGTTCAGATTTTGAGAGATCATGTTGACCTGTTGAGTCAACACTTTGTTCTGAGCCAATATGGCATTCAGAGCATCAATTTCAAGAACTCCTTTCTTCTGAGGTATCCCATTATTCACGGAATTCCTCTCAGAGGTATACATGAACTGGTTGTTTGCAACCATGTCAATGAGTTCTTGAGCCTCTTCAGG
>NC_029776.3:33698547-33698806 GCF_000817695.3 Arachis duranensis | reverse complement strand
ACCAGAATCCTACTCGGAATACCACAGACAAGGTTAGACTTTCCGGATCCCCGTGAATGCCGCCATCTATCTAGCTTATACCACAAAGATTCTGTTGGGGAATCTAAGAGATATGCGCCCGGCCTAAAGTAGAACGAAAGTGGTTGTCAGTCACGCGCGTTCATAGGTGATAATGATGATGAGTGTCACGGATCATCACATTCATCAAAGTGTTGTGCAACGTATATCTTGGAATAAGAATAGAAGAGAATTGAATAGA
>NC_029776.3:33684184-33698476 GCF_000817695.3 Arachis duranensis | reverse complement strand
GACATGTTTTGGGCGTTCAACTCCGGATCATGACGTTTTTCTGGCGTTTAACTCCAGACAGCAGCATATACTTGGCGTTCAACGCCAAGTTACGTCATCAATTTCTGAATAAAGTATAGACTATTATATATTGCTGGAAAGCTATGGATGTCTACTTTCCAACGCCGTGGAGAGCGCGCCATTTGGAGTTCTGTAGCTCCAGAAAATCCACTTCGAGTGCAGGGAGGTCAGATTCCAACAGCATCAGCAGTCCTTTTGTCAGCCTTTTTCAGAGTTTTGCTCAAGTTCCTCAATTTCAGCCAGAAATTACCTGAAATCACACAAAAACACACAAACTCATAGTAAAGTCCAGAAATGTGAATTTAACATAAAAACTAATGAAAACATCCCTAAAAGTAGCTTGAACTTACTAAAAACTACCTAAAAACAATGCCAAAAAGCGTATAAATTATCTGCTCATCAAACGCCTTGGGGCTACTCCCTAGCTGGCGTTCAATGCCAAAAATGCTGCCCATTTGGGGTGTTGGATGCCCAGCCAAAGCTCCCTGGCTGGCATTCAACATTTAATACTCCATCCAGAGTGTTCTATTTTCACTGTTGAAGAATTTTGTCTCTGTTCTGACTACTGCATATGATCATGACTCTAAAAATAACTAAACGAAAAACAAAATGAAAGAAAAATAATAACAATTAATTAAAGTTGGGTTGTCTCCCAACAAGTGCTTCTTTAATGTCACTAGCTTGACGGTTAACTCCTTACAAAGGTGAGTATGGGCTCAGATTTTCGTCCCTTACCGTGAACTTTCATCCTGTCCTCTCATGAATGAGCTCTACATGCTCTAAAGACAGGATACGACTCACTGTATGTGGTAAAACTGGTTTCTTTCATGAGAGGAGCTGGAGCAAAAGTTTGATTTAGAGACAGAGAAAGCACTGCAGATGCTGTCTAGATCTGACCTCCTTGCACTCTGAAGAGCTACAAAAGTCCAAATGAAGTATTCTCAATAGATATAGAAAGCTGACTTTCTAAAGCTTTTTAGTAATGTATAATAGTCCATACTTTGCTTCGGATTGAAAGGCCCAAAATTGGCGTCCAACGGCAGCCTCTTGCCCCCTTCAGGGCGTCCAGCGCCCAAGGAGTAGAGACCAGTATCCAAACGCTCAAAGAGGACCCCTTAGCCAGCTTTCAACACCCTAGAGGTCCCCTAGCACATGGATTGCATCAAATCTCAGCCCAAATACCCACCAAGTGGGCCCCAAAAGTGGATTTAAGCACTAAAAATATTATTTTACCCTTACTAGTCATTAGTTTAGTATTTAAAGTAGAAGATCACTCTTTGTTAAGGATCTTTGCCCATCATTCAGCATTTTTTATTTACCATTGTATTTTTTCTATCAGTAGGAGTTTCTAAACCTCCTAGGTTGAGGGGAGGAGCTCTGCTGAGTCCTATGAATTAATAAAAGTATTACTGTTTCTCTTCAATTCATGTTTGATTTAATTCTAAGATGTATACTCGTTCTTCAACATGGTGAATAGGATGATCAGTGATAATCAGCTCTGTTCATCATACTAAGACAGTGTGCCTGACAAACACATGTGTCTACTTAGGTTCGTATGAACAGGTGACTGGAAAGTGTGAACCACCATCTATGTTTATTCATCTCTCTGACAGATAATCCACGACTTCATTGGAGACTTCTCAAGAAACCAGTTGAGTTGATTTTCATGGAGATTAGGGTCTTTGTAGTAGAGGCTAGAATCCAAAGAAGCAGTATTCTCTGATATGGAAGATTCGACCTTGTCTGTGGCATTTTGAGTAGGATCTCCAAGAGAATGACTGCTAGAGCTTCACCCTCCGTCAGATTGGATGACCACGGCCTATGGCATTTGATCTGGAGCAGAGGAGATTAATGACCACAGCCTATAGCATTGATCACATACAGCCTGCCATAGAAGAAATCACTCACAACCAAAGAAGACAGTAATGCCAGAGTTAATTCAGAAAGATAAAGCAACTCCAATCCTTAACCATATTCATATTACTAATTCAATTCCAATTCACAAATACAAATTATGAATAGTTTTCCCTATCTTCCTGACTAAGACCTGCAAGATAACCATAGCTTGCTTTAAACCACAATTCTCGTGGGATCGACCCAGACTCGCTCAGGTATTAGTTGGACGACCCAGCACACTTGCTGGTACAGCTGTACAGAGTGTGGGGATTTGTGCACCAAGTTTTTGGCACCCCTCATTGGTGTTCAGCGCCAGGCTTGTTGCCACATTGGGCGTTGAATGCCAAGTGAAACCTTTTTCACTAGCGTTCAATGCCTTCCCATTCTCCTTAGATTCGGCCTCTACCTCCATGGTTATGGCCTTGCACTCTTCTCTTAGGTTCACCTCAGTGTTGCTTGGAAGAGTGTCAGGAGGAGTCCCAGGGATCCTCTTGCTCAGGTGACCAACTTGTACCTCTAAGTTTCTAATGGAGGACCTTGTTTCATTCATGAAACTATGAATGGTCTAAGAGAGGTTGGAAACCAAAGCAACTAAGTCAGAAAGGTTCTTCTTAGAGGTTTCTATATTCCCTCTGGAAGATGGGAATGGTGGTTTGTTGTTGAACCTATTCTGGTTCCTTCCACCTTGATTATTGTTGAATCCTTGCTGAGGCTTCTATTGATCCTTCCATGAAAGGTTAGGATGGTTCCTCCATGAAGAATTATAGGTGTTTCCATAGGTTTCTTCCATATAATTCACCTCCTCCATGGTGGGCTGCTCTGGATCATAAGCTTCTACTTTAGAAGAAGCTTCCTGAGTACTGCCAGCTGTAGTTTGCATTCCAGTCAGATGCTCGGAGATCATATTGACCTGCTGGGTCAAGATCTTATTCTGAGCCAATATGGCATCCGGAGTATCAATTTCAATAAGTCCTTTCTTCTGAGAGACTCCATGATTTACATGGTTTCTTTTAGAAGTGTACATGAATTGGTTGTTTGCAACCATCTCAATGAGTTTTCTTTCTTCTGCAGGTGTTTTCTTCAAGTGGAGTAATCCACCTGCAGAACTATCCAATGAGATTTTGGACATCTTAGATAGACTATCATAGAACACGCCTATGATAGACCATTCTGAGAGCATGTCAGGAGGATATCTCTTGATCAGTTGCTTGCATCTTTTCCAAGCTTCATAGAGGGATTCACCTTTCCTTTGTCTGAAGGTTTGAATATTTACTCTAATTTTGCTCATCCTTTGAGGAGGAAAGAATTTAGCTAGAAAAGCATTAACCAGCTTTTTCTAAGAGTTTAGACTCTCTTTTGGTTGAGAATCCAACCATGTCTTAGCTCTATCTCTTACAGCAAAAGGAAAGAGCATAAGTTTGTAGACTTTAGGATTTACTCCATTAGTCTTGACTGTGTCACAGATTAGCAAGAATTTAGCTAAAAATTGATGTGGATCTTCCATTGAAAGTCCATCAAAGTTACAATTCTGTTGCAAAAGAGAGACTAACTAAGGCTTAAGTTCAAAATTGTTAGCTCCAATGATAGGTACAGTGATGCTTCTGCCATATAAGTCATAGGTAGGCATGGTGTAGTCACCAAGAATCTTTCTTGCTTCCTCTTGAGGTTCGGCCATGTCTTCCCTTGTTCAAAGTTTTCTGAGAGGTTTCTTCCCAAGTGTTGTGCCTTAGCTTGTTTCAAACGCCTCCTTAGATTTTTCTCAGGTTCAAGATTAGGATATTTAAGAAGAGATTCTTTATTCCTGATCCTGGTCAAAAACAAGAAAAGAAGAAAGAAAGAAAGAAAGAGAGCTTGTATGTCTGATTTGAGTATAGAAGACTGTAAGAACCGCAATTAATCAAACTAGTTAATTAAGTGGTTATATTGTACAAATTTGATTCTGAAAAGTTAGAGTGAGAATTTGAGGTTTTAAACATCATTTTTGGACTCAGTGGGTCTGTCCGAGCCAGAAAATGTGTTTTCTGCGAAAAATCGTGAAAAATAGTGAACCGGCAGTTGAACCAGTTGAACCGGTTCAAGTATGCCCGGTGCTGTGCGAGAAAAAGTGGAAACAGTCAAAAACCTTAGAAAAACAGAAGAAATGAAAAACCGGGTGTTATTTTTAAAGGTTTCGCCCATAGTTGGGCCAAACGGGCTAAAAACGCTAATGAGTTTAACCGGGCACAAGTCCAACATATATAAAGGTTCATTTAATGAACCTTAGCCTCATAAACACACACACACTTCAGATTTGAAAGAGGGAGAGAAGAAGAGGTTGAACCCTATTCATCTCAATCTTCTCAAGCTCATATCTTGAGTTCTAGAGCTCCGATTTGTGTGCCGTCAGCGGCTACGCATTCCTTGTGAAGGATTCTACAAAACCCATCCAAGAAACTCTAAAGGTAAGCTCGAAATCTGCCCAGTTTTTCTCTCCGAAAATTCAGGTACCTAGGGTTTTGGATTAAGTGAGTTTTTGTGATTCTTGATGTTTAGGTTCACTCTAATCCTTGCTTAGCTTTGGATTTTGCCATCCAAATCTGTTGGGAAAGGTAAGAGGCTTTGATCTCTTGTAACCTTTTGATATATGTTGAGCCCAAGGTTATTTTGTGGTGATTTATATGTATATAGCTTGATTATTGTGAGTTTGGAGCTTGTTGGTGTTTGTTAGAGCTCCATTGGTGGTTGGATTTTGGGTGAAATCTCATTTGGTTCATATTGAGAATCGGCCAAGGTATGGATTCGGTTTTCTCTATGTAGTATATAATATTCATGGACACTTAGGCTAGTGAGCCATAGGATAGGATTGGATTTGAATGGTTGATGAGTTGTTGGATGTTATTGTATGATGATGTTTGATGAAATGATGATTTTGAGTTGAGATTGTTGATTAATAGTAATATGATGAGGATAAATGAATTGTGAAATGGAGTAATGAATTATGTTGATACATGTGATATTGGTGTTGAATGATTGGTAATATAGTTGGAAAAATTGTTAATGAAGTTTGATATATGAGATAAATTGATATGGATTTTGTGGATGAGGAAAGATGAGGGAAAATGTGGTAAGTTTGGTGAAATATGGCATAAAATGTTGATTTTGATGAGACTTAGGGTTTGGAATGGTTTGGGTTGGTTTTGGTTGAGTTTTACAAAGAATTGTGAAAGTTGTGATTTTGGGTAAAAGTGAAATTTTGGGGAACTTTGTTTGATCATAACTTTTGCCTCATTTTTCAAAATTGGTTGGAAATTCTTTAGAATTAAATATCTTTGAAAACCCTTTAAATTGGTATAAAGATTGCGAAATTTGGAATTTTGTAGAGGAAGTTATGATCATTCAAATATTGGTGTTGAAAATTGGAAATTTTGCAAAGTTACGGAATTATGAGTTTTCTAGTATGTGCGCACGCACACTTTGTGATAATGGTGATCTATGTGAACGCACAGACCTGTGCATCCACACACACAGAGGAAGGCACTCTATTCGCAGTGCTGGCACGGCTTGTGCGCGTGCACACTAAGAAAAAATTGTAACCTGTGCATACGCACATGGTGCGTGGAAAATCCGTCTAGTAACAAATCTCCCTTCGGCAAGTGTACCGAATTGTCGTCAAGTAAAAACTCACTATAGAGTGAGGTCGGATCCCACAGAGATTGATTTGATCAAGCAACTTTAATTAGAGGAATGTTTTAGTTGAGCGAACCAGAATTTGATTTGAGAATTGCAGAAAATTAAATTGCAGAAAGGTAAATAGCAGAAAAAGTAAATGCTAGAAATAAAGAGCTGAATGTAAATGGTAGAAAATAAATTGCAGAATCTTAAATGGGAATGGGGAAATGCTCATAAAAGTAAATGGCAGAAATTAAAGAGAATGGGTAAAATCAGAAATGGGGAGTTCATTGGGCTTAGGAGATGTTGCATTCTCCGGATCAAATTCATTTTCATCTCTTCCTCAATCAATGCATTCATTGATCTCCTTGGCAATCTTAAATGATCGAATTCCAATTCCTTGGTAATCCAATCTCTCAAATCTTGATCAATAGCCAATTCCTTAGTCAATTGCTCATGAGAAGAGATAAAGTATGGTCACTGATTATACCACATGCATTCCCAAATCAAGTATTGGTAGGATTATAGTCACATATTCATCCAAACTCAATTTGATCCAGCATGAGAAAGCATTTCTAGCATGATCTCTTCATTCCTCTTCCAAGGTTCCGAAGAAATCCAAATATGAATAGTTTCTTTTCCAAGATAACTACCCAATTGGATGAAGATTGAAAGCTTTCTAGTAAAATCAAGAGAAAAGATAGAAAAAGAAGAATGAAAACTAATATTGATCCATCAAATTGCAGCAAAGCTCCCTAACCCAATGAAAGGGGTTTAGTTGTTCATAGCTTTGAAAAATGAAAACAAAGATGGAGAATACATCATGAAAGTAAAACTAGAAGTTACAGAGAAAGTAAATACAGAGAGTAGTTCTATGCCCAAGGCTCCCTAAAGTTCCAACCACTTTCTAATTCAAAGCTACTCCTATATATACTACTCTTCTGATCTTCTAGTTGGTTCTTTAAATCTTGGGTGTGGGCCTCTTGGATCTTGAGTTTGAAGCAGTTATCCTCTTTATTAGGCTTAGCTTTGCTTGCAGAGAGAAAATGTGAAGTAGGCAGGGACTTTGGCTTAGGACGTTAGTGGTGTCAACGTTAAGTGAAAGTGTGGGTTTGAGAACGTTAGTGATAATCACCTTTTTCACTAACGTTTCTCACCCAAATATGATCACGTTGACTTCAACGTTAGTGGCAATAACGTGACCACTAACGTTGCCTCTTGGTCCTTCGCATACGTTATTGGGACTTACCTTTCCCAATAATGTGGTTAGTCACCCCTTCTCCCTACGTTAGAGTCCACGTTAACTAGGTTAACGTGGCTTCTAACGTAGTGATGCCAATCCTTCAAGAATGTTAGTGACACTTACCTTTGTCACTAACGTTCCAATGTGCCCCTACTTCCCACGTTAGAGTCCATGTTAACTAGGTTAATGTGGCTTCTAACGTAGTAATGCTAGCCATCTCCAACGTTAGTGACAAAGGTGAGTGTCACTAACGTTGGCGCATCGTCTCTTTATCCACGTTAGCTTCCACGTTAACAAAGTTAACGTGGGAGTTAACGTTGCTCATGGTGGCTCTTAGGTGTTCATCCCAACGTTAGTGACAAAGGTAAGTGTTACTAATGTTGTCGATCAATTGCTCTCTCCACGTTAGCTTCCACATTAACTAAGTTAACATGGGAGTTAACGTGGCTTATGGAGGCTTGGCCAACGTTAGTGAAAAAGATGAATGTCACTAACATTGGCTTCTCTTTCGCTTCTTAACGTTAGAGTCCACATTAACTAAGTTAACGTGGCAACTAACGTGGCCAATTATGAGGTTGGTCCAACGTTAGTGACAAAGGAGAGTGTCACTAACGTTGGCCTTGTTGTCTTCTTCCATGTTAGAGTTCACGTTAACTTAGTTAACGTGGGCTATGATGGCTTCGAGGGCGTTATTGGCGATTACCTTTCTCACTAACTTTGCAAGCTAGCTCCCATTCCACGTTAGAGGTCACGTTAGCTAAACTAACGTGGCTGCTAACGTGGTTCTTCTTTGCTTCTTTTGTCCTGAAATCAAGCAACAAAGTGCATCAAAGTTCTAGTACAAGTCATGAGTCATGCATCATCCATTTTGTCATATAATTCATGCAAAATTCTCATGAAATCATGTAAAGTGCACAATGTATGCTTGAATCAAGATGTAAGTGAATATCCACCCAAAACTATCTTATTTCTTAAGAAAATGCATGAAACTACCCTAAAAACAGTAAAGAAAGGTCAGTGAAACTAGCCAAGATGCCCTGGCATCAGCACAGACCTGTGCGCACGCACACGTTGGGAAGGATCGTTTGTTGGGGACGCTCGCACAGCTTGTGCGAATGAATAGCTTTTGAAAATTTTGGTACCTGTGCGTACGCACACTCTTGTGCAGACGCACACGCCCTGTTTCTCAAATTTTGCTTTGTTTTCAACTATTTCACCTTCCCAATGAGGTTGTAGTCCTCCATAACACCTTTTTAAGACTTTTGGGCATTTTTTTGGGTGCTCAAACATGGGAAATAGTTTAAGGGTTTTATATACTATTATTTTGGAAAAGTTCGCAGACGGAGGACTAGGTTTCTGTTGTATTGGGGAAGGTTTGATGATGTGTGATGAATGGTTCCTGAATGAGATGCGAGATCAAGGAACTGAAATGTAAAGGGACAGTGGTTGAAAAGAGTCAAGGACTTTGAATGAAGTAATGGATCCATTTTGTACTAAAATGTTTTTGAAAACCACTGTACTACTATTTTATACTGAGATTATGAGACGCTATGCGCCCGGCAAAGACGATGGTTAATCCCGCCTGTCAAGGTAGCGGCGGCGGCGTAAGGACGGTGGTTAATACTGCTTGCGCTTAGATGTGAGGAGAGAGGCAAGAGATCCCGCTCACATCCCTTCAGATCATCAGAGCGTACAGGCGTAAAATCCTGGATAGTTGATGAGCGGATATTTTATACGCTTTTTGGGGATAATTTCATGTAGATGTTAGCATGTTTTTATTAGTTTTTAATAGAATTTTATTAGTTTTTAAGCAAAAATCATATTTCTGGACTTTACTATGAGTTTGTGTGTTTTACCATGATTTCAGGTATTTTCTGGCTGAAATTGAGGGAGCTGAGCAAAAATCTGAGTTAGGCTGAAAAAGGACTGCTGATGCTGTTGGATCCTGACCTCCGTGCACTCGGAATGGATTTTTTGAAGCTACAGGAGTCCAATTGACGCGCTCTCAATTGGGTTGGAAAGTAGACATCCAGGCTTTCCAGCAATATATAATAGTCCATGCTTTTCACGAAGATAAATGACGTAAACTGGCTTTCAACGCCTGTTCCATGTTGCAGTCTGGCGTCCAGCGCCAGAAACAGGTTACAAGTTGGAGTTCAACGCCCAAAACACGTTACAACCTGGCGTTCAACTCCAGAAACAGCCCAAGCACGTGAAAGGCTTAAGTCTCAGCCCCAGTACATACCAAGTGGGCCCCAGAAGTGGATCTCTGCACCAATTATCTTCTTTTACTCATTCTCTGTAAACCTAGGTTACTAGTTTAGTATTTAAACAACTTTTAGAGACTTATTTGGTACCTCATGACATTTTTAGATCTGAATTTTATACTCTTTGACGGCATGAGTCTCTAAACTCCATTGTTGGGGGTGAGGAGCTCTGCAGCGTCTCGATGAATTAATGCAATTACTTCTGTTTTTCATTCAAACACTTTTGTTCTTATCTAAGATGTTCATTCGCGCTTAACTATGAAGAAGGTGATGATCCGTGACACTCATCACCTTCCTCAATCCATGAACGTGTGCCTGACAACCACCTCCGTGCTACATCAGATTGAATGAGTATCTCTTAGATTCTTTAATCAGAATCTTCGTGGTATAAGCCGGATTGATGGCGGCATTCATGAGAATCTGAAAGTCTAAACCTTGTCTGTGGTATTCTGAGTAGGATTCTGGGATTGGATGACTGTGACAAGTTTCAAACTCCTGAAGGCTAGGCGTTAGTGACAGACGCAAAAGAATCATTGGATTCTATTCCAACCTGATTGAGAACCGATAGATGATTAGCCGTGCTGTGACAGAGCATTTGGACCGTTTTCACTAAGAGGATGGGAAGTAGCCATTGACAATGGTGACACCCTATATAGAGCTTGCCATAGAAGGAGCCTTGCGTGTGGGAAGAGGATTACAAGAGAAAAGCTGAAATAAAGTAGACAAAGCATCTCTAAGAACTCCAACATATTCTCCATTATTAAAGTAACAATTATTTATTTTATGCTCTTTTATTCTTCTAATAATTCAAACTGATAAATAAATATAGCTTGCTTCAAACCAATAATCTCCGTGGGATCGACCCTTACTCACGTAAGGTATTACTTGGACGACCCAGTGCACTTACTGGTTAGTGGTACGAGATCATAAGAAATCTTGATTTTGATATTGGGATTCAAATTTCGTGCATCAAGTTTTTGGCGCCGTTGCCGGGGATTATTTGAGTTTGAACAACTAAAGGTTTATTTTGTTGCTTAGATTAGGAATAATTTATTTTTGTTGCTATAGAGTCATTAAATTCTGAGTCCTTTATTCCCTTTTCAAAAAATTTTTTCAAAAATATTATTTTTCTTTATCAAATTTTAAATTTTTTTCGTGAGTTTAGTGTCTTGTTCTAAGTTTGGTGTCAATTGCATATTTTGTATTTTCCTTTAAATTTTTTAATTAGAGTTCTTTGTTTTTCCTTGATCTTCAAATTGTTCTTGTCAATTTTTCTTGTTTGATCTTTGGTTTGTCTTGTTCTGTGTCTTTTCTTTTTTTCTTGTGCTTTTTTTTAAAACATTAGTTTTCAAGAATTTATTTTTATCTATAATTATAATACATCTTTAAAAGCACATTAAATTTATAGCTCAGTTGGCTAGAGTGTTGGCTTATGCTCTTGGCAATTGGGTATCTTCTTTTTAAATCTTTTTCAAAAATAATTTTTCTTGATTTAATCTTGTGCCAAACTTTAAGTTTGGTGTTTTCTTGTTAATCTTTTCATAATTTTCAAAAATCTTATTAAAGTTTTCTAAAAATTTTAAGTTTGGTGTTCTTTCTTTTGTTCTTGTTGTTCTTGTGAATCTTTAAAGTGTTCTTGAGTCTTCTTTGTGTTTTGATCTTAAAATTTTTAAGTTTGGTGTTCCTTGGTGTTTTCCCTCCAAAAATTTTCAAAAACAAGGAGCATTAAATCTAAAAATTTTAAGTCCGGTGTCTTTTGTGTATTTTTCTCTTTCATCAAAAAATTTAAATTCAAAAAAAAATATCTTTTCTAACTATTTTTAAGCATATTTTTGAATTTTTTTATTTTTCAAATTTCAATTTCAAAATTTTATCTTATCATATCTTAGTTGTCAAGTAAAAAAAAAATTATTTTATTATCTTTTTCAAAAATATCCTAACCACTTTCTCTCTCTCCCTAATTTTTTCGAAAATCTTCACAAAACATTTTCAAATTTCTATTTTTATTTTTATTTCGTTTTTTTTTATTTTATCTTATTTTACTTTATTTTACTATTTCGAAAATAAATTTTTATATTTAATAAAATAAACAATATCAACATCCATACCATCTCCCTTGCTCCATCATGGAACTAAGTGGAAATGAACAGTTCAGAAGGACTCTGGGGTCATATGCTAACCCCACTACTGCTTCATATGGGAGTAGTATATGTATACCCTCCACTGGAGTTAGTAGTTTTGAGTTGAATCCTTAGCTCATTATCATGGTGCAGCAAAGTTGCCAGTATTCCGGTCTTCCACAAGAAGAACCTACAGAATTTCTGGCACAATTTTTACAAATTGCTGACACAGTACATGATAAGAAAGTAGATCAGGATGTCTACAGATTATTATTGTTTCCATTTGCTGTAAAAGACCAAGCTAAGAGGTGGTTAAATAACCAACCCAAAAACAGCATAAAGACATGGAAACAGCTGTCAGAAAAATTCCTGAGTCACTATTTTCCTCCAAAACGGATGGCACAGCTAAGGCTAAGCATTCAAGGCTTCAAACAAGGAGATAATGAATCCCTTTATGATGCCTGGGAGAGATACAGAGAGATGCTAAGAAAATGCCCCCTCTGAAATGTTTTCAGAGTGGGTGCAATTAGACATCTTCTATTATGGGCTTACAGAGAGAGCTCAGATTTCTCTAGACCACTCAGCTAGTGGATCTATACACATGAGAAAAATAATTGAAGAAGCTCAAGAGCTCATTTATACAGTTGCCAGGAATCAACACCTATACCTAAGCAGTGAACTTCCCAAGAAGGAAGAGGCTAAAACAGTAACTGATGAACTCAGTCTTGCAGATCAAGCTGCTGAATTCAATCAGCAATTAGATTTTCTAACAAAACAGTTAGCCGAATTCAAGGAGATACTACTAGAGACAAGAATGGCTAATATGAATATGGAAATACAGTTGAAGCAAACAGAACAGCAGTTATCAAAACAAATAATAGAAGAATGCCAAGCAGTTCAATTAAGGAGTGGGAAAACATTAAATACCTCACTTCAAGGTAGCAGGAAGCCAAGAAATAAGCAGACCACCCAAAATCCATATGAGGACAATCAGAGCCCAGAGAGGAATGACTCTGGCGCCCAAACGCCAGAAAATGGGTGGAAAGTTGGCGCTGAACGCCCAGACCATGCTCAGTCCTGGCGTTCAACGCCAGAAACAAGCAATGATTTAGCGTTGAATGCCCAAAGAAAGCATAGTTCTGGCATTCAAATGCCAGAAACAGGTAAGGAGTTAGCGTCTAACGCCACTCCAGCTTCCACCCCTTGGCATTCAAATGCCAGTGGGGAATCAGACACATACAAGTGCTGATAATAACCCTTCTAAAAAGGCTTAC
This sequence comes from Arachis duranensis, assembly GCF_000817695.3. Taxonomy (NCBI): domain Eukaryota; kingdom Viridiplantae; phylum Streptophyta; class Magnoliopsida; order Fabales; family Fabaceae; genus Arachis; species Arachis duranensis. Next base: position 33,685,968 of record NC_029776.3, on the reverse strand, counting down.
CAACCCACATCTGTAGGCAATAAACCTACAGCAACTAAGGTTGAGGAATACAAAGCCAAAATGCCTTATCCTCAAAAATACTGCCAAGCGAAACAAGATAAGCAATTTGCCCGCTTTGCAGACTATCTCAGGACTCTTGAAATAAAGATTCCATTTGTAGAGGCACTTGAGAAAATACCCTCTTATACTAAGTTCATGAAATAGATCTTAAGTCATAAGAAGGATTGGAGGAAAACTGAAAAAGTTTACCTCACTGAAGAATGCAGTGCAGTCATTCTGAAAAGCTTACCTGAGAAGCTTAAAGATCCTGGAAGTTTTATGATACCATGCACATTAGAGGGTACTTGTACCATGCAAGCTCTATGTGATCTTGGGGTAAGTATCAACCTAATACCTGCATCTATTATCACAAAGCTTGGTTTGACTGAAGAAGTCAAACCAACCCGGATATGTCTCCAACTTGCTGATGGTTCCATTAAATACCCATCAGACGTAATTGAAGACATGATTGTCAAGGTTGGGCCATTTGCCTTTCCTACTGATTTTGTGGTGCTGGAAATGGAGGAGCACAAGAGTGCAACTCTCATTCTAGGAAGACCTTTCCTAGCAACTGGCCGAACCCTTATTGATGTCCAAAAAGGGGAAGTAACCCTGAAAGTCAATGAGGAGGAGTTCAAGTTGAATTTTATCAAAGCCATGCAACATCCAGACACCCAAAATGACTGCATGAGCGTTGATATTATTGACTCTCTGGTAAAAGAGGTCAATATGGCTGAGAGTCTCGAATCAGAGCTAGAGAATATCCTTAAAGATGTTCTGCCTGATCTGGAGGAACCAGAGAGAATAATAGAACCTCTGAAAATCCCTCAGGAAGTGGAGAAACCTCCCAAACCCGAGCTCAAACCATTACTACCATCCCTGAAATATGCATTTCTAGGAGAAGGTGATACCTTTCCTGTAATCATAAGCTCTACCTTAGAGCCACAGGAAGAGGAAGCACTAATTCAAGTGTTAAGGACACACAAGACAGCTCTTGGATGGTCCATCAGTGATCTTAAGGGCATTAGCCTAGCCAGATGCATGCACAAAATCCTATTGGAGGGTGACGCCAAGCCAGTGGTTCAACCACAAAGGCGGCTGAATCCAGCCATAAAGGAAGTGGTGCAGAAAGAGGTCACTAAATTACTAGAGGCTGGGATTATTTATCCTATTTCTGATAGCCCCTGGGTAAGCCCTGTCCAAGTCGTCCCTAAGAAGGGTGACATGACAGTGGTTCATAATGAAAAAAAATGAATTGGTTCCTACAAGAACAGTTACAGGGTGGCATATGTGTATTAATTATAGAAGGCTCAATACAGCTACCAGAAATGATCATTTCCTTTACCATTCATAGACCAGATGCTGGAAAGACTAGCAGGTCATGAATACTACTGCTTCCTGGAAGGATATTCAGGTTATAATCAAATTGCAGTAGATCCCCAGGATCAAGAGAAAACAACATTCACATGTCCATCTGGAGTATTTGCATACAGAAGGATGCCATTTGGCTTGTGCAATGCACCTGCAACCTTTCAAAGGTGCATGCTCTCAATTTTCTCTGATATGGTGGGAAAATTTCTGGAAGTCTTCATGGATAACTTTTCAGTATTTGGAGACTCATTCAACTCCTGTCTTGACCATCTAGCACTTGTTCTAAAAAGGTGCCAAGAGACTAACCTGGTTTTAAACTGGGAAAAATGTCACTTTATGGTGACTGAAGGAATTGTCCTTGGGCACAAAATCTC
>NC_029776.3:33655272-33684155 GCF_000817695.3 Arachis duranensis | reverse complement strand
AGGCATGACAAGCTTCTGCACGTCATTTACTATGCCAGTCATTTTTTAAATGATGCACAGAAGAATTACACAACCATAGAAAAAGAGTTGCTTGTAGTGGTTTACGCCATTGACAAGTTTAGATCATATTTAGTAGGATCAAAAGTGATTGTGTACACTAATCATGCTGCTCTTAAATATCTACTCACAAAGCAGGATTCAAAACCCAGACTCATCAGATGGGTGTTGCTTCTGCAAGAGTTTGATACAGAAATAAGAGACAGAAAAGGGACAGAGAACCAAGTAGCAGATCACCTGTCCCGAATAGAACCAGTAGAAGGGGCGTCCCCCCTCTTACTGAGATCTCTGAAACCTTTCCGGATGAGCAACTCTTTGCCATCCAGGAAGTGCCATGGTTTATAGACATTGCGAACTACAAGGCAGTGAGGTTCATACCCAAAGAGTACAGTAGGCAGCAATCAAAGAAATTGATCACAGATGCAACGTACTATCTTTGGGATGAACCATATCTCTTCAAGAGATGTGCAGACGGAGTAATCCGTAGATGTGTGCCTAAAGAAGAAGCACAGAAGATCCTCTGGCACTGCCATGGATCACAGTATGGAGGACATTTTGGAAGTGAGCGAACAGCCACAAGAGTCCTCCAATGTGGCTTCTACTGGCCTACTCTCTATAAAGATTCCCGAGTGTTTGTACTTAATTGTGACAGTTTCCAAAGATCTGGTAATCTGCCTCACAGTTATGCCATGCCTCAACAAGGGATCTTGGAGATTGAGTTGTTTGATGTATGGGGTATTGACTTCATGGGGCCTTTCCCACCATCATATTCAAACACTTATATTCTGGTGGCAGTGGATTATGTATCCAAATGGGTGGAAGCCATTGCTACACCCACTAATGACACTAAGACAATGTTAAAATTCCTCCAAAAACACATCTTCAGCACATTTGGCACCCCTAGAGTACTAATCAGTGATGGGGGCACTCATTTCTGCAATAAACAGCTTTACTCTGCTTTAGTTCGTTATGGAGTTAGCCACAGAGTGGCCACTCCATATTACCCACAGATAAATGGGCAAGCTGAAGTCTCAAATAGAGAACTCAAAAGAATCCTGGAATGGACTGTAATTAACCGTAGAAGGGATTGGGCAAGAAGCTTGGATGATGCTTTGTGGGCATACAGAATAGCATTCAAGACCCCTATAGGGACATCTCCATACCAGCTTGTGTATGGAAAGGCATGTCACTTGCCAGTAGAATTAGAACACAAGGCCTACTGGGCAACCAGATTCCTGAACCTTGATGCCAAGTTAGCTGGAGAAAAATGATTGCTCCAGTTAAATGAGCTAGAGGAATTTAGACTCAATGCTTTCGAGAATGCAAAAATTTACAAAGAGAAAGCAAAAAGATGGCATGATAAGAAATTGTCATCCAGAGTCTTTGAGCCGGGGCAGAAAGTTCTGCTATTTAATTCTAGGCTCAGATTATTCTCCGAAAAATTAAAATCCCGGTGGAGAGGACCATATGTGATTACAAGCGTGTCACCATATGGATACGTAGAGCTTCAGGATAATGATTCTAATAAAAAGTTCATTGTTAATGGACAGAGAGTCAAACATTATCCTGAAAGCAATTTTGAGCAAGAATGCTCAAAACTGAGGCTTGATTAAAGTTCAGTAATAGTCCAGCTAAAGACAATAAAGAAGCGCTTGCAGGGAGGCAACCCAGCTATTTACAAAGTTTATTTCTTAATTAATTGATTTTTACAGGTATATGTCAAGTATCTTCAAGGTAAAATAGCAATTGATTGAATTCATAGAGTTACAAGGGAATTTGGAAGCTCACTGGCGTGAAAAAGCCAGTAAGAAATATTTTGGATGTTGAACGCCCAAAAGATGCACCTACTGGGCGTTCAACGCCAGTAAGGATAGCCATCTGGGCGTTAAACACCAGAAAGGAGCATCTTCTGGGCGTTGAACGCCAGAAAGAAGCACCTTCTGGGCGTTCAACGCCAGATTTGCAGCATCCTGGGTGTTCAGAAAAACGCCCAGTTACAAAAGACTTCCTGGCGTTCAACGCCAGAAAGAAGCAACAGCTGGGCGTTGAACGCCCAGGAGAAGCAGCAATTGGGCGTTAAACGCCCAAAACATGCAGTGTTTGGGCGTTTAACGCCAGAATGGTGGGGAGGAGGTAAAATTCGTTTTTCTTCACAAATTTTCTACTTTTTATGTTTCAATTCATGATTTCTTGCATAAACATGTTTCAAAATATCATCCTTCAATTCCAAAAATTTTAACCCTAATTTCTAAAATCCCTTTTTCAAATATATCAAATGTATCTTAATCCATAAAGACAAATCTTTTTTCCAATTCAATCCAACTCTTTTTTTTTTAAATTTCAATTATCTTTTAAAATCTTCTTTCAAAATAAAAATTCAAATTTATCTTTTCCAAATATAATTAACATCTTTTTATTTTTATCTTTTTCTTATCATATTTATCTTTTATAAATCATATCCTCTATCTTATCTTTCCTCAAAATTTTTGAAACCCACCCTCCCCCCCTTATATCCACATTCGGCGCCCCTCCCATCATCCACCATTCCACACTTGCTTTCCTCCTATCCCTCTCCTTTCTTTTCTTTTGCTTGAGGACAAGCAAACCTCTAAGTTTGGTGTATTTATCCGTGATCACAAAAACATAATCACTAAGATCATGGCTCCTAAAGGAAAACAACCCACTTCAAGAGGCAAGAAAGAGAATATTCCAAAACCACTTTGGAATTAAGGGAAGTTCTTAACCAAAGAACATTCAGACCATTACTACAAAATAATGGGTCTAAGATCAGTGATCCTGGAAGTCAAGTTCGATCTGAAAGAAGATGAATATCCGAAGATCCAAGAGCAAATTCGAAATAGGAACTGGGAAATCCTAGCTAATCCTGAAACAAAAGTGGGAAGGAATATGGTTCAGGAGTTCTACGCTAATCTGTGGCAAACAGACAGGCAAAGAATAACTGGAACTGCCCTCTATGACTATCGAACCTTGGTCAGAGGAAAGATTGTTCACATCCACCCTGACAAAATCAAGGAGATCTTTAAGCTTCCTTAACTGAAAGATGACCCAGACTCCTTTAACAGGAGAATGATGAGGATAAACAAAGGCCTGGACAAGATTCTAGAGGATATATGCATCCCTGGAGCCAGGTGGACCACCAGCACCACTGGCATCCCAAATCAACTCAAGAGGGAAGATCTCAAACCAGTTGCCAGAGGCTGGCTGGACTTCATTGGGCGTTCTATATTGCCCACCAGCAACCGTTCTGAAGTCACTGTTAAAAGAGCAGTGATGATTCACTGCATCATGTTGGGAAGAGAAGTAGAGGTTCATCAGCTAATCTCGTGTGAACTCTACAAAATAGCAAACAAGAACTCCAAAGATGCCAAATTGGCGTATCCAAGCTTAATTTCTATGCTCTGCAAAGATGTTGGAGTGAGGACGGGAATAACTGAGTATATCTCAGTTGAGCGGCTAATCACTAAAATATCAATGGAAAGACAACAGTTGCAGGCTGACCCAATCAAGAGGAGAGCACAAGAATTCCTCCCAGAACTCCCTCAATTCGAATATTGGGAGCATCTTGAGGCATCTGTTTCCAAATTGCAAGAAGCTATGAACCAAATAAAGGAAGAATAGAATAATCAAAGTAGCATGCTTTGCAAATTGCTTAGGGAACAAGAGGAGCAAGGGCGTGACTTGAGAGAGCTGAAGCGTCAGAAATTAATTCTTGAAGGACCAAGCACCCCACAGACTAGAGGAACATCCACTTCCCAAAATACAGGTTGTTGAGTTTTAATTTTATCTTTAACTCTGTGATATTGCTATTATAGAAATTTACCTTAGAAGTTATATAAGAGTCGTAGTAATTAGCATATCTATTTTGGTTTTATTTCCAATTAAGTTATAATTTATTTTTTCCATCATCATTAAACATGAATAAAATAGTAGATTTTTAGAATAAAGAAGTAATTTATATTTTTCGAGTTCTTAATAAGAAAAAAATTACAATTAATTATATGTGGTGGCAATACTTTTTGTCTTCTGAATGAATGCTTGAACAGTGCATATTTTTTATCTTGAATTTCATGAATGTTAAAATTGTTGGCTCCTGAAAGAATGAGGAACAAGAAAAATATTATTGATGATCTGAAAAATCATGAATTTGATTCTTGAAGCAAGGAAAAGCAGTGAAAAAAAAAAGCCAATAGCCCTTAAAACCAAAAGGCAAGGGTGAAAAGGATCCAAGGCTTTGAGCATCAGTGGATAGGAGGGCCCAAGAAAGTAATTCCAGGCCTAAGCGGCTAAATCAAGTTGTCCCTAACTATGTGCTTGTGGCATGCAGGTCCAAGTGAAAAGCTTGAGACTGAGTGGTTAAAGTCGTGATCCAAGGCAAAAGAGTGTGCTTAAGAACTCTGGACACCTCTAATTGGGGACTTTAGCAAAGCTAAGTCACAATCTGAAAAGGTTCACCCAATTATGTGTCTGTGGCATTTATGTATCCGGTGGTAATACTGGAAAACAAAGTGCTTAGGGCCAAGGCCAAGACTCATAAGTAGCTGTGTTCAAGAATCAAACATGCTTAACTAGGAAAGTCAATAACACTATCCAAAATTCTAAGTTCCCAGAGACGCCAATCACTCTAAACTACAACTCTGAGTTCCTATGGATGCCAATCATTCTGAATTTCAAAGGATAAAGTGAGACGCCAAAACTGTTCGGAAGTCAAAAAGCTACTAGCCCCGCTCATCTAGATAAGAATCTGAGCTCCACTTAAAACTCTTAATATTATTGCTTCTTAATTTCTTTTCATCCTATTTTATCTATCTAGTTGCTTGAGGACAAGCAACAGTTTAATTTGGTGTTGTGATGAGCGGCTATTTTATACGCTTTTTGGGGGTAATTTCATGTAGATGTTAGCATGTTTTTATTAGTTTTTAATAGAATTTTATTAGTTTTTAAGCAAAAATCATATTTCTGGACTTTACTATGAGTTTGTTTGTTTTTCTGTGATTTCAGGTATTTTCTGGCTGAAATTAAGGGAGCTGAGCAAAAATCTGAGTTAGACTGAAAAAGGACTGCTGATTCTGTTGGATCCTGACCTCCCTGCACTCGGAATGGATTTTTTGGAGCTACAGGAGTCCAATTGACGCGCTCTCAATTGGGTTGCAAAGTAGACATCCAGGGCTTTCCAGAAATATATAATAGTCCATAATTTGCGCGAAGATAGACGACGTAAACTGGCATTCAACGCCAGTTCCATGTTGCAGTCTGGCGTCCAACGCCAGAAACAGGTTACAAGTTGGAGTTCAACGCCTAAAACACGTTACAACCTGGCGTTCAACTCCAGAAACAGCCCAAGCACATGAGAGGCTTAAGTCTCAGCCCCAGCACACACCAAGTGGGCCCCAGAAGTGAATCTCTGCACCAATTATCTTAGTTTACTCATTCTCTCTAAACCTAGGTTACTAGTTTAGTATTTAAACAACTTTTAGAGACTTATTTGGTACCTCATGACATTTTTAGATTTGAATTTTATACTCTTTGACGGCATGAGTCTCTAAACTCCATTGTTGGGGGGTGAGGAGCTCTGCAGCGTCTCGATGAATTAATGCAATTACTTCTGTTTTCCATTCAAACACGTTTGTTCTTATCTAAGATGTTCATTCGCGCTTAGCTATGAAGAAGGTGATGATCCGTGACACTCATCACCTTCCTCAATCCATGAACGTGTGCAAAACAACCACCTCCGTTCTACATCATATTGAATGAGTATCTCTTAGATTCCTTAATCAGAATCTTCGTGGTATAAGCCGGATTGATGGCGGCATTCATGAGAATCCGGAAAGTCTAAACCTTGTCTGTGGTATTCCGAGTAGGATTCTGGGATTGGATGACTGTGATGAGCTTCAAACTCCTGAAGGCTAGGCATTAGTGACAGACGCAAAAGAATCATTGGATTCTATTCCAACCTGATTGAGAACCGACAGATGATTAGCCGTGCTGTGACAGAGCATTTGGACCGTTTTCACTAAGAGGATGGGAAGTAGCCATTGACAACGGTGACACCCTACATAGAGCTTGCCATGGAAGGAGCCTTGCGTGTGGGAAGAGGATTACAAGAGAAAAGCTGAAATAAAGCAGACAAAGCATCTCTAAAAACTCCAACAAATTCTCCATTATTAAAGTAACAATTATTTATTTTATGCTCTTTTATTCTTATAATAATTCAAACTGATAATTTTAATTGATATCCTGACTAAGAATAATAAAATAAACATAGCTTGCTTCAAACCAATAATCTCCGTGGGATCGACCCTTACTCACGTAAGGTATTACTTGGACGACCCAGTGCACTTGCTGGTTAGTGGTACGAGATCATAAGAAATCTTGATTTTGATATTGGGATTCAAATTTCGTGCATCAATAGTGATCTGAGCACTATATCTCGGGGGTTCCCACACCATGATTTCGAAGGGCAACATCTCCATGGGGATGTGTCGGGTTTGCAGTTGAACCGACAATGTGATTTCACAGCCAATAGGGCAGGCATTCATCATATGCATTTTCTACCTATTTGTATGCTTTGCCGACTTTATATTGTTTTCCCTATCTGTATAACATGTCTAATTGCTACTTGTATTAATTGCTCTATATGCTTCTACTTGTGTTTTTCTTGTATTGCATATACTTGTGCTTTTACTGGGGTTGAGGAGGTTCGAAAGGCGGTGGCGATGGGGTCGCATGGCGGATCGGTTAGTGAAGGCTGTGGGATAGCGGCTGATAAATCCCATTTTTAGGGTTTATCCTGTATTTAATCTAGTGGATTTTATCTATTATTCTCACACTTATTCATACAATTCGCATGTTTTATATTTTCCTTCTTGATTTTGTGCTATGATTGGAAACATGCTTCTTTGGCCTTAATTTTGCAAATTTTAATCCTTTCTTATTTCCATTCGATGCCTTGATATGTGTGTTAAGTGATTTCTGGGTTTATAGGGCAGGAATGGCTTAGAAGATAGAAAGGAAGCATGCAAAAGTTGAAGGGATACAAGAAGCTGAAGGAATTGCTAATGCTGTCAGCCCTGACCTCTTCGCATTCAATCGGTCATAACTTGGGCTACAGAGGTCCAAATGAGGCAGTTCTAGTTGCGTTGGAAAGCTAACGTCTGGGGCTTTGAAATAAAATATAATTTGCAATAGTGGCCGTACAGCTAAGTGACGCACACGCATTGTTCTGTAGAAAATTTAGCGACCCAGAAATCGTCCCCAGCGATTTCTAGGCTGTTTTTGACCTAGTTCTCGGCCCAGAAAACACAGATTAAAGATGCAGAGTGGAGGAATCAAGGACACTTCTCACTTTTCATAATTTTAGGTTTTAGATGTAGCTTTAGAGAGAGAGAGGCTCTCTTCTCTCTCTTAGGTTTTAGGATTTAGGATTATCTCTTCTCAATCCTAGGTTTAATTTTCTTTGACTTAATTCTCTTCCACTCTTATTGATTCTAATACTTTGATATATACATTCCTTTTCTGATTGAATTCTCTATTTTAATATAATTTGAGGTGTTTCATATTCAACATTGCTCCCTTTTGATCTATGTTGCTGATATTTGAGATTGGTTATTTGGATGCTATTACTTTTCTGTGCTTTTGTGTTGTGCCTTCCAAGTGTTTGATAAAATACTTGGGAGAGTTCTAGAGTAGATTTTTCTACTTTTGGCTTTCGTTGAGTAATTGGTGACACTTGAGTTATCAAACTCCTTTGTTGATGGATAATTGTTATGTTTGCTAGTTGATTTGAATTCCACTAACTCTAGTCTTTCCTTGGGAGTTGACTAGGACCTGAGGATTCATATTGATTTATCTACTTGACTTACCTTCATAATTAGAGGTTGACCAAGTGGGAGCAACAGACAACTCTCATCATAATTGATAATGATAACTAGGATAAGACTTCCAATTCTCATACCTTGACAAGAGTTTTTATTGTTATCATTCTATTTTCTCTACAATTTACTCTTCTTATTTCTCATCCCTAAAACCCCAATTTACACAACTCATAACCAATAATAAGAACACTTCGTTGCAATTCCGTGAGAGACGACCCAAGGTTTAAATACTTCGGTTATCAATTTTATTAGGGGTTTGTTACTTGTGACAACCAAAACTTTTGCACGAAATGGATTCTTTGTCGGTCTAGAAGCTATACTTTCAACAAGGATTTATTTGTGGAAATTTTAGACCGTGCGAAAAACCCGCTCGTCAGCAGCGTTTGATTAGATTAGAAATCTCTTAAGATAGATTACCCTTTTATGGTACTACGGCTTAAGTTGTATTAAAGAATTATCTATTATGCTGTTTTGTTTTAGAATGCTTTAAGCTTGAATCTTGTGATGGATATGGAGTCTAGGATTGCCTTTGGCATCCCGAGGTCTTCTCTCCTACATCATTGGGAACTATTACCATACTGAGAACCTCCGGTTCTCATACCATATTTCTGTTGTGTTTTTTAGATGCAGGTCGCAACCCACCTCGGTGAGTTGTCTGGTTGGTGACAGGAGCGGAGGATCTGGATATCTTTTGGAGTTCTTTTGATTTATTTTATATATATGTCTATCACTTTTGTACTTGGATTGGCCTAGAGGCTTGTATTTGAGAGAACAAAACTTGTATAAGCTGTTTTCACTGTCTAGTTTCATATATGGTTTGTATCTAGCTAGTCGGCTTAAACTCTGCGAGTTATGACTAGCGTCTTATGATATTATACAATTATACTATGATGTTTTGTTATTTTATACATGGTCCTTATGCTTTAAGTCAGTAGCTTCGCTAGTACGTTATGCACTTTTTAAATCCTGTTTTTGAGCCACACTCTTCATCGGACTTCTAGATAGTATTAATTCCTTTTATATAATATATGTATAAGCTTAGAACTGTCATAACCTTTGATTAACCTTTGCTTTACGACGCAAGGTAAGGCTTAGGCTAATTAGGGTGTTATATTTAGTGGTATCAGGGCCTGGTTTATCTGTCTGATATATGCATAGCATGCTTGTTTGTGAGTGCCTGTTTGGGATAAATTGAAGCACTAGACTTTTGATATTGAGACTGATCACTTTGATATCGATTGTTTGGTATAGACAGAAATCCTACATGGCCACTCACGGACGAGGTCGCGCACGTTCACGTGAGAGTAGGAATGAGCAACCGGCGGATAACCATGCCGAATTCATGGCGGCAATGGTGAACCTGGCCAACATTATGGAGGTGAATGCTGCTGTGATTGTACAAGTTGTACAGAGGCTAGGCCAACCGGCCGGGAACGGCAACGGAAATATGAACGGCAAAGGGAATGCTTATGCTAACACTGAAGAAAATAGAGATAACATGGGAGGCATTCCGATGACTTTGGCAACCTTTCTCAAGGTTTATCTGCCAACATTCTGAGGATCAACTAATCCTACTGAAGTGGACCACTGGTTCCAGGCCATGGAGCGTGCTTTACAGGCACAACATGTTCCATACAATCAGTTTGTGGAGTTTTCCACTTATCAGCTTGCGGGAGAGGCCCAGCCCTAGTGGCAAGCAAAGTGTCACTTGCTACAGCTTTAGAACGCTGAGGTTCCATGGGATGTGTTCTGAACGGCCTTTTTTAAGAAGAAACTTCCCTGAGTCTGCAAGGGAAGAGAAGGAGATATAACTAATGCAGCTGAAACAAGGTTCCATGTTTATGGCTGAGTACACCAACAAGTTTAAAGAGCTTTGTAGAATTTCTCGGGTGTGTCAGGGTGACCCGGAGACCTTCGAGAGCTGTAGGTGTATTAAGTATCAAAGGGGTTTGAAGGACAGCATTATGACTGCTATGGCTCCTATGGAGATCCGTGTCTTCTCCGACTTGGTGAACAAAGCAAGGGCGGTGGCTGCATCCAAGGACACTCATGGAGGAAGTAGTAGTAAAGGGCATGGCAAGTATTATCATCCAAGAGGTCAAAGCTTTAAGAGTGGAGGAAATGCGCATCAAAGTCAAGGAGGTTTCAGAAAGAATACTCAGAGTCAGTTTCAATATGCTAAGGGGAGAGGAAATCAGAGTAAAAATTTCCCAGATTTGACTTGTGTGCGTTGTGGGCGTTTTCACCCTTATGAATCATGCAAGATTGGTTTAGGTTGTTGTTTCAACTGTGGTTTGCCTGGTCATATTGTGAGGGATTGCACTCGTGGGAAGAACCCGACTGTGGGTCAAAGTCAGCACCAGGGGCGAGTTTTTGCTGTGAATGCCAAGGATGCTTCCAAGGTAGATCCGTTGATGAAAGGTATTTATTTATTTGGTGATAAGACTTTAATTGCATTATATGATACTGGAGCAATGCATTCTTTTATCTCGTTTGCTAAAGTTGAAGAGTTAGGCTTGTAAGTGTCAGAGTTGCCGTTTGATCTGCATGTACATACTCCGCATCAGACAATTTTAACTAGATCAGGTTGTAGACAAGTAGGTTTCAAGCTTCAGGGTAGAGATTTTATACATGATTTGATCTGTTTACCTATGGTTGGGTTGGAGATGATTTTGGAGTTTGATTGGTTGTCGAAAAATCGAGTTTTGTTGGATTGGTTTGAACAGACTATTCAATTTATGCCGGAAGGAGAGAGTGGGGTAGTGATAACCGCAGGATATTACCTGAACTCTATTATAGTGCATTGTGGTGGGGAAGAGTGTCAGGGTTACATCTTGTTAACTGCTACTGGTAGTTAGGGATTTTTCGGAGGTATTTCTGGAGGATATTCCTAAATTCCCACCACAAAGAGAGATTGAGTTTGCGATTGAATTAGTGTCGGGAGCCAGACCAGTGTCGATTGTGCAGTATAGGATGGCCCCAAAAGAGCTGGCTGAGTTAAAGGTCCAGTTGGAGGAGCTTCTGAACAAGAGGTTCATTCGACCGAGTGTGTCACCATAGGGAGCGCCAGTTTTATTGGTGAAGAAGAAGGATGGATGAATACGACTGTGTGTGGAGTACCGTCAGTTGAATAAAGTGACTATGAAAAATAAGTACCCGCTGCCAAGGATAGATGACTTGATGGATCAACTGCAAAGAGCTGGAGTATTTTCCAAGATTGATTTGAGATCTAGTTACCATCAGATAAGGGTGAAAGAGGATGACCTCCCTAAGACCGCGTTTAGAACACGTTATGGACACTACGAGTTTGCGGTGATGTCCTTTGGGTTAACGAATACACCTACTGTCTTTATGGATTATATGAACAGAGTCTTTCATCCCTTTCTGGACAAGTTCGTGGTGGTTTTCATAAACGACATCTTAGTTTACTCCAAGACAGCGAAGGAACATGAGGAGCATTTGAGGATTGTGCTGCAAATCCTGAAAAAGCGAAAGTTGTATGCTAAGTTGTCGAAGTGCGAGTTCTGGAAGTAGAAAGTAAAGTTCCTAGGTCACGTGGTGAGCAAAGGAGGTATAGCGGTGGATCCTTCTAAGGTAGAAGCGGTGATGGAATGGGAAAGACCGACGACGATGATGGAAGTCAGGAGCTTCTTGGGGTTAGCCGAATATTACCGGAGATTTATCGAAGGATTTTCCCGGCTTGTGCTACCAATGACCAAGTTGACAAGAAAGGAAGCGCCATTTGTTTGGACGTCGGAGTGTGAAGAGAGTTTTCAGACTTTGAAATAGAGGTTAACTTCAGCACCTGTTTTGATCTTGCCAGAACCGCATGAACTGTTTGAAGTGTACTGTGACGCTTCCTTGAAGGATTTGGGCTGCGTGTTGATGCAACACTGGAACGTGGTGGCTTACGCATCACATCAGCTGAGACCGCGTGAAGTGAATTACCCAACTCATGACTTGGAATTGGCGGCGATTGTGTTTGCATTGAAGATTTGGAGACACCATTTGTACGGAGTGAGGTTTAGCGTCTTTTCTGATCATAGAAGTCTCAAATACATCTTTGATCAGAAGGAGCTAAATATGCGTCAGAGGAGGTGGATGGAATTGCTTAAGGATTATGATTTTGAACTGAGTTATCACCTTGGAAAGGCGAATGTAGTGGCAGACGCTTTGAGTCAAAAATCCTTGACAATAGCCTAGATGAGACTCATGGAAGAGAAGCTGATGGAGAAGTTCGTGGATCTTAAGTTGGATATTGGTGAGGATGTCAGAAGAGTCTGCTTAAATCAGTTACAAATCTCAAGTGACTTTAAATCTGAACTCCTAAAGGCTCATCAGAACGATGACGTGTTACCAAAAGTATTGCCAGCCATCGAACAAGGGAAGCAATGGAGAGTGTCATGGGATCAAGACAGATTATAGAAATTCAAGGGAAGAGTCATTGTGCCGGATGTGGGGACGTTGCGACAAGATATATTGAGAGAAGCGCAAAAGAGTGGATTTTCTATTCACCCGGGAAGTACTAAGATGTACCATGATCTGAAGACTATGTTCTGGTGGCCTGGTATGAAGAAGGATGTGGCAGAACATGTCTCAAGGTGTCTGGCGTGTCAGAAGGTGAAGATAGAACATCAAAAGCCATCGGGAATGCTTCAACCACTTGAAATACCTCAATGGAAGTGGGAAGGTATTGCAATGGATTTTGTGACCAGTTTACCAAGGACTAGGTCAGGATTTGATGCGATTTGGGTGATCGTGGATCGCTTAACCAATTCTGCTCACTTTCTACCTATTCGAGTAAACTGTTCCATGGAAGAGTTAGCAAGGTTGTATATAAAAGAGATAGTAAGGTTGCATAGTGTGCCATCGAGCATAGTGTCGAACCGTGAGCCCCGATTCACATTAAGGTTTTGGGGAGCTTTTCAAAAGGCTTTCGGTACAAAGCTATGTCTTAGTACGGCGTATCATCCACAAACAGATGGATAGTCGGAAAGGATTATTTAGATGTTGAAAGATATGCTGAGAGCGAGTGTTTTGGACCAACCTGGAAGTTGGGACCGCTACATGCCATTGGTGGAGTTTGCGTACAACAATAGCTTTCATGCGAGCATTGGGATGGCTCCGTATGAGGCTTTGTATGGACGGAAGTGCCAGTCTCTGCTTTGTTGGTATGAATCGGGCAAAGCAAGCATTTTGGGTCCAGATGTGATAGCAGAGATTATGGAGAATATTAAGAAAATATGATAAAGGATTTTGACTGCTCAGAGTCGACAAAAGAGTTATGCAGACCAGAGAAGAAAATCGTTGGAGTTTGAAGTGGGAGAACATGTGTTTCTACGAGTTACCCCCACAGTTGGGATTGGAAGAGCAATCAACACCAAGAAGTTGAATCCGAGGTATATTGGACTGTTTCAGATCCTAAGGCGTTTCGGGCCGGTGGCATACCAAGTGGCTTTGCCACCTCACCTATCTAACCTACATGACGTGTTCCACGTGTCACAACTCTATAAGTACACGGCGGACGCGACTCATGTGTTGGAGCATGAGACGGTTGAGTTGAGGAAAAACTTGACTTTCCAAGTGAGACCGGTCAAAGTTGTTTGGAAGCGAGCAGGAGTTAAAGAGCATACTTGGGAATTGGAATCCGAGATGCGAAAGGACTATCCTGACTTTTCTCAGGTAATTCAAGTTTTGAGGGAAAATTTTCTTATTTGGTGGGGAGAATGTAAGAACCGCAATTAATTGAACCTATTAATTAAGTGGTTATATTGCCCAAATTTGATTTCGAAAAGTTAGAGTGAGAATTTGAGGTTTTAAACATCATTTTTGGACTCAGTGGGTTTATCCGAGCCAGAAAATGTGTTTTCTGTGAAAAATCGTGAAAAACAGTGAATCGGCATTTGAACCGGTTCAAGTCTGCCCGGTGCTGCACGAGAAAAAGTGGAAACAGTCAAAAACCTTAGAAAAATAGTAGAAATGGAAAACCAAGCATTAATTTTAAGGTTTGGCCTATAGTTGGGCCAAACGGGCTAAAAATGCTAACGGGTTGAACCGGGCCCAAGTCAACATATATAAAGGTTCATTTAGTGAACCTTAGCCTCATAAACACACACACACTTCAGATTTGAAAGAGGGAGAGAAGAAGAGGTTAAACCCTAATCACCTCAATCTTCTCAAGCTCATATCTTGTGTTCTAGAGCTCTGATTTGTGTGCCGTCAGCGACTACGCGTTCCTTGTGAAGAGCTCTACAAAAACCATCCAAGAAACTCTAGTGGTAAGCTCGAAATCTCCTCAGTTCTTCTCTCCAAAATTTTGGGTACCTAGGGTTTGGATTAAGTTAGTTTTTGTGATTCTTGATGTTTAGGTTCACTCTAATCCTTGCTTAGCTTTGGGTTTTGCCATCCAAATCTGTTGGGAAAGGTAAGAGGCTTTGATCTCTTGTAATCTTTTGATTTATGTTGAGCCCTAGGTTGATTTTTTTGTGGTGATTTATATGTATATAGCTTGATTATTGTGAGTTTGGAGCTTGTTGGTGTTTGTTGGAGCTCTATTAGTGGTTGGATTTTGGGTGAAAGCTCATTTGGTTCATATTGGGAATCGGCCAAGGTATGGTTACGGTTTCCTCTATGTAGTATATAATATTCATGGATACTTAGGCTAGTGAGCCACAGGATAGGATTGGATTTGAATGGTTGATGAGTTGTTGGATGTTATTGTATGATGATGTTTGATGAAATGATGATTTTGAGTTGAGATTGTTGATTAATAGTAATATGATGAAAATAAATGAATTGTGAAATGGAGTAATGAATATGTTGATACATGTGATATTGGTGTTGAATAATTGGTAATATAGTTGGAAAAATTGTTAATGAAGTTTGATGTATGAGATAAATTGATATGGATTTTGTGGATGAGGAACGATGAGGGAAAATGTGGTAAGTTTGGTGAAATATGGCATAAAATGTTGATTTTGATGAGAATTGGGGTTTGGAATGGTTTGGGTTAGTTTTGGTTGAGTTTTACAAAGAATCGTGAAAGTTGTGATTTTGGGTAAAAGTGAAATTTTGGGGAACTTTGTTTGATCATAACTTTGTTTTATCATAACTTTTAAAATTTTTGGTACTTGTGCGTACGCACAACCCTGTGCGTATGCACCCTTTTAAAAATTTCCTGGGCATGCGCACGCACACCCCTGTGCGGACGCACACGCCCTGTTTCTCAAATTTTGTTTTGTTTTCAACTATTTCACCTTCCCAATGAGGTTGTAATCTTCCACAACACCTTTTAAAGACTTTTGGACATTTTTTTGGATGCTCAAACATGGGAAATAGTTTAAGGGTTTTATATACTATTATTTTGGAAAAGTTAGCAGATTGAGGACTAGATTTCTGTTGTATTGGGGAAGGTTTGATGATGTGTGATGAATGGTTGCTGAATGAGATGCGAGATCAAGGAACTGAAATGTAAAGGGATAATGGTTGAAAAGAGTCGAGGACTCTGAATGAAGTGATGGATCCATTTTGTACTAAAATGATTTTGAAAACCATTGTACTATTATTTTATACTAAGATTTTGAGACGCTATGCGCCCTGTAGGGACGGTGGTTAATCCCGCCTGTCGAGGTAGCAGCGGCGGCGTAAGGATGGTGGTTAATCCCGCTTGCACTTAGATGTGAGGACGGAGGCAAGAGATCCCGCTCACATCCCTTCGGATCATTAGAGCGTACAGACGCAAAACCCTGGATAGTGATCCGAGCACTATATCTCGGGGGTTCCTACACCATGATTCCGAAGGGCAACATCTCCATGGGGATGTATCGGGTTGGCAATTGAACTGACAATGTGATATCACAGCCAATAGGACACGCATTCATTATATGCATTTTCTACCTATTTGTATGCTTTACCGACTTGATATTGTTTTCCCTATCTGTATAACATGTCTAATTGCTACTTGTATTAATTGCTCTATGTGCTTCTACTTGTGTTTTACTTGTATTGCATATACTTGTGCTTTTACTGTGGTTGAGGAGGTTTGAAAGGCAGTGGTGATGGGGTCGCAGGGCGGATCGGTTGGTGAAAGCTGTGGGACAGCTGTATTTGATTAGATTAGAAATTCCTTAAGATAGATTACCCTTTTATGATACTACGACTTAAGTTGTATTAAAGAATTACCTATTATACTGTTTTGTTTTAGAATGCTTTAAGCTTGAATCTTGTGATGGATATGGAGTCTAGGATTGCCTTTGGCGTCCCGGGGTCTTATATCCTACATCATTGGGAATTGTTACCATAGTGAGAACCTCTGGTTCTCACACCATATTTCTATTGTGTTTTTCAGATGCAGATCGCAACCCACCTCGGTGACTTGTCTGGTTGGTGACAGGAGAGGAGGATCTGGATATCTTTTGGAGTCCTTTTGATTTATTATTATTATTATTATTATTATTATTATTATTATTTTTGTCTGGTTTCATATATGGTCTGTATCTGGCTAGTCGGCTTAAACTCCGCGAGTTATGGCTAGCGTCTTATGATATTATACTATTATACTACGATGTTTTGTTATTTTATACCTGTTCCTTATGCTTTAAGTCAGTATCCTTGCTAGTATGTTCTGCGCTTTTTAAATCCTGTTTTTGAGCCACACTCTTCATCGGGCTTCTAGATAATACTAATTCCTTCTATATAATATATGTATAAGCTTAGAACTGTCGTAACCTGTGATTAACCTTTGATTTACGACGCGAGGTAAGGCTTAGGCTAATTAGGGTGTTACAAAGACTCCCAGTGAGATGTGAAGAAAGAAGAAAAAGATAGAAAAGTGTAGATGTAGGATGGGAGAGGAGTAGAGTTCGAAGAAATAGAAGTAGAAAATAAAAGAATTAGAAATAAAAGAGATAAATAAGAATTAAAATATATTTATTTTTATTTATTAATTATTTTCAAAAATTAAGGTTAATAATTTAAAAAGAATTAAAATTAGTTAGTGAATTTTCGAAAATAGATGAGAGAGAAGAAGAGGGTAGTTTTCAAAAATTGAGAGAGAAGAGTTAGTTAGGAAGTTTGGAAAAAGAAGAGAGAGATAAGATAGAGATATGAAAAGAGGTTAAGAAAGATACCATCTAAATTAAAAAGATTTGAAAATTAATTTTGAAAAGATAATCACTTACCTTCTCTCTCTTTCGGAAAAAGATTTGATTTAAAAATTTTAAGTTAGAAAAGATAAGAAAAAGATTTGAAAAAGATATGATTTGAAATTTGATTTTGAAAAAGATTTAATTTTAAAATTTGAAATTTGAAAAAGATATGATAAAATTTTTGAATTTTGAAGAAGGATAAGGTAAGATTTTGAAAAAGATAAGATTTTTGAAAAAGATATGATTTTTAATTTTGAAAAGATTTGACTTTTAAAATTTAAAACTAAAATAAGATAAGATAAAAATTTTAAAATTAAAATCTGAATTTTTAATATAATTTTTGAAAATTAAGTTAGTTTTAAGATAGAAAAGATATTTTTTTATTTTTGAATTTAATGAGGAAAGAGAAAAACAAGTAAAAGACACAAAACTTAAAATTTTTAGATCTAGCACCCCAAGTTTTCGAAAATTTGAAGGAAAAATACAATGGGACACCAAACTTAAAAAGAAAACACAAGAAACTTTGAAGACTAACAAGAACACACAGAACAAGACTCAAGAAATTTAAAGAACACAAGAACACACAAAGAACACCAAACTTAAAATTTTTGGAAAACCAAACATAAATTTTCGAAAAATATAAAGAAAAACAAAAGAAGACACCAAACTTAAAGATTTGAAACAAGACTCAAACAAAAAAGACACTAATTTTAAAAGAATTTTAGAAAAACGACTTAAGATTTTCGAAAACCCCAACAAAAACAAGAACAAAGACTCAAAACAAGAACAAAGATTAAACAAAGAAAATAAAAAAATTGAAAACTATTTTTTTATTTTTCGAAAATAGAGAAGAAAATAAAAATAAAGGACTAAAAATAATAATAAAAAAATTACCTGATCTAGGAAGCAAGACAATCCGTCAGTTGTCCAAACTCAAAAATCCCAGGCAACAACGCCAAAAACTTGGTGCACGAATCCCCACACTCCGTATAGCTGTTCCAGTAAGTGCACTGGGTCATCCAAATAATACCTTAGCGAGTCAGGGTCGATCCCACGAGGATTGTGGTTTGAAGCAAGCTATGGTTATCTTGCATGTCTTAGTTAGGCGAATTAGAAGGTTGTTGGATTTAGATAAGGGCAATCAGTAATAGGAATATGGTTAAAGCTTGGAGTTGCTTTGTCTTTCTGAATTAACTCTAGTATCACTGTCTTCTTTGCTTGTGAGTGATTTCTTCTATGGCAGGCTGTATGTGATCAATGCCATGGGCCGTGGTCATCAATCTCCTCTGCTCCAGATCAAACGCCATTGGCCGTGGTCATTCAATCTAATGGAGGGTGAAGCTCTAGCAGTTCATTCTCTTGGCGATCCTACTCAAAAGGCCACAGACAAGGTCGAATATTCCAAATTAGAGAATGCTGCTTCTTTGAGTTCTAGCCTCTACCACAGAGACCCTAATCTCTCCGGAAATCGGCTGAACTGGTGTCTCGAGAAGCCTCCAACGAATTCGTGGATTAGCCGTCTGAGAGATGTATAAACATAGCTGGCAGTTCGCACTTTCCAGTCACGTATTATATGAACCCAAGTAGACACTGGTGTTTGTCAGGCACGCTGTCTTAGTATGATGAACAGAGCTGATTGTTACTGATCATCTTATTCACCATGTTGAAGAACGAGTATACATCTTAGAATTAAATCAACCACAGATAGAAGAGAAACAATAATACTTTTATTAATTCATAGGACTCAACAGGACTCCTCCCCTCAACCTAGGAGGTTTAGAAACTCATACTGATAGAAAAAATACAATGGTAAACGAAAAAATGATTAATGATAGGCAAAGATCCTTAAAAAAGAGTGATCTTCTTCTTTAAATACTAAACTAATGACTAGTAAGGGTAAAACAATCTTTTTAGTGCTAAAATCCACTTATGCAGCACACTTAGTGAGTGTTTGGGATGAGCTTTGATGAGATCCATGTGCTAGGAGACCTCTAGGGCATTGAACGGTTGCTAGGGGGTCCTCTATGGGTGTTTGGATACTGGTCTCTACTCCTTGGGCACTGGACTCCTGGAAGGGGGCAGGAGGCTGGCATTGGACGCCAGTTTTGGGCCTTCTAATCCAAAGCAAAATATGGACTATTATACATTTCTGTAAAGCTCTTGAAGTCAGCTTTAACTAGTTATTGATAACGCTCTATCTGGACTTTTGTAGCTCCAAAAAAGCTCTTTCGAATGCAAGGAGGCCAGATCCTGACAGCATCTGCAGTGCTTTCTCTGTCTCTGAATTAGACTTTTGCTCCACCTCGTCATTTTCAACCAGAAAATATATAAAATTGCATAAAAATACACAAACTCAAAGTAGAATCGAAAAATGTGAATTTAGCACTAAAACCTATAAAATCTTAATAAAAACTAAACAAAACATACTAAAAACAATATGAAAATAATGCCAAAAAGCGTTTGAGATATCTGCTCATCAGCGTAACTGGAGCATTTTTAACACATTCACTCAAAGAAAAAGAATCGGTTAGAGCACCAAAAGCTTAATGATCTTGTTTATGTTCATTACAACTTAAGGCTACAACAAAGGTACTTTTTATTATTCTTTCTTGAAGGCATTATTTTAAACTTTTAGTCATAATAAGAATAATCAAGTTAATTGATAATATAGAACCTGAATGAGAAAGCAAAGTTATGATCCAATTTGTCTCGATGCATTTGAGGATCATTCGGAATGGATAATAGAAGATTCACCACCATTTTTAACTCCTAAAGAAGTTGATGCTTTACGGAATGATCTTGTAAATATGTCTCTTCAATCAGCTTTAGATGATTTGGATATATTTTTGTTAGAGATGATTTTGTAATGATTTAACCAAATATTTTGCCTTATTATTGATTATGATTTGTGAAACATTATTAAAATACTAGATCAATTGAATTTGGAAGATGATCGAGATGAAGATGAAGCTAATAATAATTATGTAAAAAATGCAAATCAGAATCAAACAATCAGGATGTAGCTCTAGATTTGTCAGATGAAAAAAGATATCCAGACTTTGAAATTACTCCTTGGATATAATCCATAGGTTGTTATTTTCATTGTGTTAAATTGAGATACTAATGTAATACTACTAACAAATTTTATGTTTATTTTGGTATTACTTATTTTTAGGATTTGAGACTTAATGTTTATAAAAATGTTTTTCAAGATATATTTTCTAAATTTTAATTTTTAAGTTTTTGGTTATTTTATATGTTTTACTTATGTGTGATTGGGTTAACCAGTTGAACCAGTGATTGACCGATTGAACTAGTGACCCAGTGACTCAGTAGCGTGACTGGTTCAATCACTGATTCAGTTTTGACAACTATGTGCATGATAACAAAATCAATTTCATCAAGTGATATAAACCATAGGAAAAGACCTGGCTCTTGACAGAAGTGAGATATTTCTAAAGTAATATAAAGTGAATTTAAACTATTGCATTAATATTATAACATATTGAATACATACACATAGATTTCAATTAACCTATCTTTTGTTGGGGATTAATCAATTATTAGGGTGACGTTATGCTAACATTAACAGCCAATTTGATTAGTTGCACATTGTTAGTCTATGTTCAAAATAAGAATTGGGTCATAGGTTTTGGCATAACAAGTGTGCTGTTGTTATGTGCAATAATCATATTCCTTTGTAGAAGGAGAATTTACTTTGATATTCTAGGAGAAGGGAGCACATTTTCTAGTATTGTACAAGTGTTTGTTGCATCTTATAAGAAGCATCATATTCAAGATGTTGCAAATGAAGAGGAATGTGTCTATTATGATCCTCCATCCAAGGATGATAAAACACCAAAGATTAATGTAAGCGAGCAACTTAAGTAATGTACCTCAACCTAACTTCATAAATAATTTTTAGGGTAAAGTATATTTTTATCCTTGACATTTGTGATTTTTTAAAAAAATATTTTTAATATTAAACTAGATTCAATTTCGTTCTTAACGTTTTCGATTTGTGTCAAAATTACCCCTGAATATTAATTAATTACATGTAAATTTTAGGGACAAAATTAAAAACTTTTAGGAGTGATTTTGACACAAATTGAAAACGCTCGGGAGAAAATTAAATTAAATTAAAAATAAAAGGTATTTTTGAAAAAAAAAATCATAAATGATAAGGACAAAAATATACTTTTTCTAATATTTTATTTAGACAACATAGTGTATATTTTTTATCTATCTTCTAAATATATTTTATGACATCTTCTGTATTAAGTCTTTTAATTTTAAAAGTGTATAAATCAATTTTTTAAAATTTATTTTAAAATGTGTAGATTTATCCTATAAGTTTTTGGTTTCTAATTACATGAAGTTTTATGTTGAGCAACTATATAATTATTCAACAATGTTAATTGTAATCTAAAATTAGTCACTAAATCATCAACTATATATTTATTTATAAATATATGTTGTTTAACTCATTTTTTATGTGTATTTTGTATTTCAACAAATATTTTGTACTAGTGATGGATTTTGATGTAAACCTAATATATGATAATTATTAAGCTAAAAATACTAGACGTACACTAAAATTAACTACTAAAATTAGAAAATATATACTTGTGAAAAAATATATACACAAATACATAGTAACTGATTTTTAGTGGGAGATTTTGATTAGACCTAGCATGATTAAATAATATTGATTGAATATTGAGCGAAAATAATTAGTTACTTAATTGAAGTCTTACTAGTGAGCTGTGCATATCATTTATTTTTATTTGCATAGGTGTTTGAATAAAACTGATATGATACAAGAGAATGAGTCAAAATGACAAAAATTGCCTAAAAATTCATGGAGTCTATGCACCATTCAACAAGTTGAAGAAGTAAAATGCTTGATCAAAATTCTCCTAATTTGGGCTTCTGGAATCTTTTGCATGATCCCAATAATCCAACAAGGAACCTTTCCCGTCTCACAGGCCTTGAAAATGGATGGACACCTCGGACCCAACTTCAAAATTCTCGCCTTATCCTTCAACGTAGTTTCCCTTCTCACCATTTCTTTATGGCTCCCATTCTATGATGGTACAACCTCTATGTTCAAAAATTTCTAACAAAAATCACCAGGAATGAACAAGGCCTCACAAGTCTTCAAAATATTGTAATTGGTAACATATTCTCGGTTCTAACATGGGTAACTACTAGCTTAGTGGAATCGAAGAGAAGAGCAAGAGCAAAATAGTTAATTATGTCTGCGATGTGGCTGGCCTCAGTATGTGTTACTGGGTTTTGTGACGTGTTTGCTATTGTTGGAAACTTTGAATTTTACATAAGTGAGTCATCTATAAAAATAAGGAGTATTAGTAACTCTTTGCATTTTGTTGTAATGGTAGGGTCAACTTATGTTGGCACTTTATGGTGAATGTTGTGAGTGAAGTAAGAATGGGAAGAGTAGAAGGGATTGGTTGAATAATGATTTGAATCTTAGAAGGTTAGATTATTACTACTTTCTCATTGCTGGATTAGCTTTAATCAACATTCTCTACCTCTTGTTTTGTGTCAAACACTACCAATATAAAAAATTGTCATTGTATAGAGAAGATTATAGAGTTAGTAAACACAAATCTTAGTGTTATTTCCTCACTTGTTTGATTAAACAGGGATTGGGATTCGAATAATATATTGTGTATATATAGTAACCTATTGGCTTGGTCTGTAACAAACTTTTAAATAGAGTTTAGATTCACGAGTTAATATTATTGAGTTGGAAAAGTTGGGGAATAGCATGTAAAAAAAATAGAAAAAAAATCTTGCAAAGATTTGTAATTAACAAATTAGTAAAGTAAACATACAATTATGTTATGGTAAGATTTAAGTCACATTAAATTAATTCCTAATTAACTTTGATATTATTGGCTTCAAATTTATAAGATGCAAAGTTCTTCAAGATCTGGTTATAATTTATCATATTTTTGCGAAAGAAAGTAATTATCTAAAGCAGTTTAACTCATCACTTTTAGTTAGTATAATAGTTGAGAGAATATAAAGCAACCTACAAAGCCACACCTATTCTTAATAAAATATGTCTAACAATTTTGAGTTACTGAAATAATACGAAAGATAATATAAGATAGATCATGATGATGACAATTAGTTTATTTTTAATTCAATCTTATACCATGTCCATGTCTGTTAACTACTACACTTTGCATTATGTAAAATGTAAATTCTTGTAATTGTAACAACATGCATGCATGCATGTGATCAATTCAATACAATTTTCATATTCATACAATTTCAGTATATTTCATTGTTTCCAATAATGTTCTCAATGTTATCAAATCAATGTTGCAATGTAATATGTGACACCATAACAATGGACAATTTTCTAAAAATATGATCTCTTCTCAACTTAAGCTAGCGCCTTAGGCTATAAACATTATGCATGTGTCCAAAATCGTGAGATACATCTAATGTAATTTAGATAATAATTGAATTTGACACAACATACTGCCATATTAGACTTTGGTGACTTTGTGCATGAAGGACTTTAATGAAATTTATTATTATTATCAATGTTTAATCCCCTTTTTTGTTTTCTTTTCTGTTCATCTTTTATTGGATAAAATCTTGTCATGAAAATGAACGACATATAATACATTAAGATAATTTGATGGTACAATTGAGTTTAAAGTTTAATGATTATATCTTGCATGCGTTATTTGAGTATGATATCTTGTATTTAAGTTTTATTCAATCTCTTTTCTGAATATCTTGTTATATCTAAGCTCCTAAATTGGGCTTAGAACAATGACCGGCACAAAAAGTATTCCTTTTGAGAATATTTTAGTTCATAAAAGATATAATTTGGATCATATTTTCATAACTTTCTAAGTAAATTTCACATGAATTTATTTCTATCTTTTTCAGATTTCTCTCCAACTGCTATAAGTAAATAGCTTAATATAAGTTCAAAGTATGATATTTAATATAATTCTTTTGTAACTCTTCTTTCTTATAAGGTTATTCAAAGTTTTAAGGTTAGATTGTAAATATGAAGATAGTTCAAGTTCATATGATAACATTTTTTAACTAACTTGAAACGAGTATAGGTTTTTGAACAGAATTGTTAAGTTTTCAAATTTCTCAACACTCTTGTGTGAATAGTGTAAAGTCTTTGTACTTTACATGTCTTTTTTGTAAACTAATTCAATAGTGATTTTTAGTTTTAGGAAGGTTTAAGAAAAAATATATAAAGTTCCTAGATTGGTGGGATATCTATTCCGAGTCTTCTTTAAAAAGATCAGTTGAATATATAAAGTTATTAGATTAGTAGGGAATTCAATCCGAGTCATTACTGGTCTTGAGAATACTTGTATAAAGAATAATATCTAAAATTCTTAGGTTAGTGATGAGTTAATCTAAGTAATTTCGTAAACCTAACAAGATTTGAGGAAATAATATTTATATCTAATATTCTTAGGTTAGATTGTGATCCAATTTGTGTCAAAGCTTAGTCTAAGAAGGGTTGATGAAAGAATATCCATTGTACACTCGTTCTAATAATGGAACTTTCAAACTACTTTAAAAACTAGACATAAGTATTTTATTACTAGGAAATTGGAAAATACCAGCAGTTTTTTCTAGGGGATTAAATTGCCGCAAAATGACATACCAGTGGTTCTATAACCGTTGTAGTTTAAGGCATGGCAATTTGATTTTGTGGTGATTTTTATGAACCTTTGGCACAACCGCCGCAAAATCAATATATAGGGTTAGTTGATTTAGCAATGGTTTTAAACCGCCGCTATTTCCTTTGCTAATTCTGATAGGTGTTTTTTTTAAAAAATTCAGCAGTTTTCAACCCGCTGCAATCTTCTACACTAAATTTTAAAAAAATAATTGATGGACTACAATATATTGTACCATTTTTCTTTATTATAACTTATTTTTTTTACGTCATAATTGATTAAACTTAAGATATGTGTATATAAGAGGACTAAATAGATAAAACCATAATTTTGTATATTTGAAAAAAGAAAACTAATTGATAACACCAATAAAAGAAAATAATTTAGTTGTACAGGAAGCAGAGAACAATAGTAGCAATAGTCAATTTTTTCACATGGTCAAATTACATAGTAAACATAGGTCAACTCATACCTCTTTCTCATACTTCTTAATACTCTAGATATAAAGCACCAATAAGGACATCATATTTCAGATCAACACTCAAAGAACGGCGACTAGCATAATGTGTTCAGTAAGCAGAGCATTCATTGTTATTGAGATAATATATGAACGACAAGTTTGCATACAGAGATTATATCCTGAGATAATACACTTAAACAAAGAATGAATTCTCAAATCTCTACTTTAGTTTATTTTTCAAACAAAACACTTCTTGAACCTTCAAAACATTTTGTCTTTATGTAAACATTTAAGTTTCATTTATTTTCCAAATTTTTAGAGAAATTTTCATTTATTTTTTTATATCTTCAAGTGAGGCCTGCTTTTGGCATGACACATCTCACACAAAACAAAGTAACAACCATTTTACCACTACTACATTCATGAAAAGATCTTTGCATACCATCAGTAAATGGATACTTCACTACTACAAACCAACTTATCATCCTGGCACACTTACTATGATTAAATGTATATGGCAAGTTTTTGCTTTGATATTTAAAAGATATACACACACACACACACACACACACACACACACACACACACACACACACACCCCCCTAAATAGATCTAAGCTAGTAAATAAAATACCTGAAATCGTTGCATTCATGATAAAACAAACCTAGCATAAGGAAAGTTTTGATCTCTACATGACATCTCTAGAAAAGGTGTAGCATTATGTTCATTGGCTTACCTGCAAATGAAGAAGCTCTTTAAAAGTAGCTATCTCATGTAATGTAATAACAAATCTAAATATGACCGGTCTTGAAAAAGAGATAACAGAGAAAGCAAATAGATTCTATAATACTTACACTTACAAAAATATAGCACTTATATAGAATACAGAACATGAACCTTTAAGACATAATAAATGTAAAATCATGATTTTTAACAACCTCCAATTGACACACTACCAGGGTCATCTAGGCCACCGCCAAATATTTCTAACGAATCAACAAAGCCAATTTTTCCATTATATGCTTCCGCCAAAGCTGTTTTGAGGAGATACAAATAAAAAATTAACAACTTTCTAATTTGCAATTACAAAATAGTCTGATGGGCTAAACCACGTATTTTAGATACCATAATCATTCAGTAGTAACCTTTCACTTAGAAGACCAAACAACAAGTCATTATTCTAAACGATCTAGCAGTTTACTAAATTAAACTACAGAAAAACTTAAAATCAAAAGCCAAGTTAAATTTTCTTAAAATTGATGTCACTATAGTTAAACATAGTTGATACATCATTAACCAAATTTACAATAAAAATATTCATATTACATATATGCATATTTATTCACAAAGAGATGAGCAAGGATAACTGAGAGTAGGATAAGAAATTTGCTCAAAAAGAATTATTAAAATAAAACACAAATTATACACCCACAAATGCAATAAAACATTTAATTTTTTTGCATATGATTGATAGAAATTCAATTGAACCAATCATGAACAGAGGAGAAAAAGCTCATATTTCTTCTTTATATGCAAAAAAATACTCATGTATAAAGTTGTAGCTTTGAAATCTCGGGCAGACTGTTTTTGCATAACAATGGTAATAATTGATTAACACAATAGTAGATCTAATATAGGAATACCATAAAGAACTTACATTAATCTCTTATATCTTTTAAACAGCTTCTAGCATCTATCCTTTAACTCATCAACATTTTCTTCAAGAGACAATACCATGTAAAACCCGGTTAATTAACGGCTAATTAACCCATAAATGAGAATTTATTCTAGAAAGCCCAAAATGTGATTTTTGTGGCTAAATATGATAGAGGAGATTGAGACGAGAATTTCGGTACCAATTTTATAGAAATCGGACCAAGATTGGACCGAACGGGCCAAACCGGGCCAACCGGACCCAAAGTGGGCCCTTGGCCCAACTAAACTAAACCAAAACCCTAGTTTTCAGCACTCTCTCTCCTCACAACACACTCAAACACGCTGAAATGGTGGAGAGGAAGGGAAGAACTCTCTCTCAACTTCTTTCTCTCACTTGATCTTTAAACCACCATAACTTTTAATCTAGAGCTCCGATTGCCGCTCCGTTTGCGGCCACACGTTCACCGCGGAGAGCTCTACAAAACCCATACAATCAATCTTGAGGTAAGTGGAGCTTGGGAAAATCGGCTAAGGTATGGTTTCGGTTTCCCGTATTTAATATGTAATGTGGTAGGAAATACTTAGGCTAGAGGCCCTAAGATAGGCATTGAATGGTTGATGTTATTGAATTATTGATATATATGATGTGGTCATATATGTAATGATGATTAATGATGCCTTGGTGGTATGAGGTATGAGAAGTATGCATGTTGTGATATATGCTTGATGATTAGTTATGGTTGAATTATGGGTTGAACCATGTTTATGGTGAGTATGATGTTGATTGTGTACAATGATGATTTATTGGAATTGGTGTTGTTGAGAATTGGCATGAGTAAGAGTATATGATATGTCAATATGTTTGAGTTTAAGCCACTTGGGTGAAGTGGGTTAAAATGATGAGATAGTGATTCTGTAATTTGTGGTAAAGTGTCAATGTGTGAGTTGAGGAGGCTTGATGTTGAATTTGATATATTTTGATTGATTTCAAAGAAAAGGGATGAAAATGGCATGTTTTGATTGATTTTGAAAAGAGTTGGAAATGGCTTGTTTGAAAATGGCACTTTGTGGTTTTTATGAAAAAATGGTTTTTGGGCATACTTTGGCGGGACATAACTTGGACTACGGATCTCTGTTTTGTACCAAATCTGTTTAGAAATAAAATTTGATCTGGGATGTCCATGCCGTTCGAAGAACGGGTGAAAAACGATTTAAAATGAGGAAGTTATGTCCAAATGAAATTGGATTCGGGAAGTCCATGCCGTTCGAAGAACGGGTGAAAAACGATTTAAAATGAGGAAGTTATGTCCGTTGGAAGATTGGGGTTTAAATCTGTGAATTCTGCAGCTTTTAACTTAGAAAATTTTTAGCAGAATAACCTCTTGCACGTAGGCGCACTTGGCGCGTATGCGCCGATCTTCCAGAGAGCGCCATCCACGCGTGCGCGTGATGTGCGCGGGCGCGCCGATTGTGCTGCACCCAATGCCCAGCCATTTTCCAAAGAGTTATGCCATAACTGTGCCAGTGTTGTGCCTGGGGCACGAGAACACCCACGCGTACGCGTGGTTGACGCGTACGCGCCGATTGGCAAATTTTTAATCCACACGTTAGCGTGCATGACGCTTGCGCGTCGATGAGTTTTTGAGGCCATCTACGCGTGCGCGTGGAGTGCGCGTACGCGTGGACCTGTTTTCATCCCAAAGTTAATTTTTGAGTTTTAAAAGTCAAATCTCATACTTCTATGCCTCCGATCTCACCACTTATATCTTAAATCATTATGATATGTCTAGCTATGAGAAGAAAGGCTAGTGAATGTGGTAACTTGCGAGTGAAGCAAGGGAAAATGAATGATCAATGAGGATCATTGATGATTATGTGAGATGTGGAGGATAGTGGTGGAAGTGCTTGTATGCCATTGGCCGAAGGGCCGTAATTGTTTATGAATATTGGCTGGTTCTGGATTGAACCGTGA
>NC_029776.3:33652654-33654515 GCF_000817695.3 Arachis duranensis | reverse complement strand
TTTTGGTTTATATGTTTTGTTTAGATACTTTTATCTCCATTAAATAATACAAACTGTGATGACTCCTCTTATGGGAGAATTTTGGAGAATAGGATTTATGTATTTGTGTGTCCCTTTGGGTTTCCTTTGGGGTTTCCTTATTTTATCATATGTATATATTGCTATGCTCGGACCGGTTATCTTCGCAGCCGGATCTTGAGTCTTGATATTCCTATTTTTGACACTCCTTTGTATATATATAATTCTCGCGTTGGTTTAACCTTATTCGTTATGTTGTCGATCGGAGTGTTGCGCTTTAGAGTTGCGATGGTTTTTGTTTACCCCTTTTTCTACAAAGGCTCCTAGTTATAATCAATCATTCTTACTACTATATGTACTAAATTTTTATTTTAGAGGTCGTAATACCTTGCCATCTCTGAATTATGACTTAAGCATAAGACTTTGTATGGTAGGGTGTTACATTATGGTATCAGAGCAGTTCGTTCCTGTAGAGCCTGAGGGATGGACTGATTATGCTTCTGTACATTCTCTCTGTGTGTGTGTGTGTGTGTTATGTGCTATTAGTATATCTGCTTGATATAATTGGCATAAACGTTCATGAGCATGCATTTGGGACTTTGAAGCACTAGACTTCCGATATTGAGACTGATCAACTTAATATCGATTATTTGGTGTGTATAGGAACTAGATGGCGCCTCGTGGACGCGGTAGAGGTAGTGCGAGAGGTCGTACTAACGCTCGTGCACTGGAGAATAACCCTAATGACCCGGTGAACTTTATGACTGCGTTGGAGAACATGGCTGCTGTTATGCAAGCCACTGCTGAGGCTCTTGGTCAACAGATGAACAACCATGGTAATGATGGAGGTGGAGTTCAGGGCCCGATGACACTGGCAAACTTTTTGAAGGTTAATCCACCTAAGTTCAAGGGAACTGCTACCCCGACTGAGGCTGATACAGGGGACTACTAGTCCGACTGAGGCTGATACGTGGTTTCAGGCTATAGAGCGAGCACTGCAAGCACAAGTGGTGCCTGAAGGGCAACGTGTTGAGTTTGCTACCTATATGCTTACAGGTGAAGTGTCGCATTGGTGGCAAGGTATCCGACGTCTTCTGCAGTAGGGTGATGACTATATCACTTGGAATGTCTTCCAAGAGGAGTTCTATAAGAAGTACTTTCCGACTTCTGCTAGGACGGCTAAGGAACTTGAATTGTTACAATTGAAGCAGGGTACTATGTCCATATCAGAGTATACTGACAGGTTTAAGGAGCTGTTCAGGTTCTCTCGTATGTGCCAAGGGACTCCAGTGGAATATGAGGAATGGAAGTGTGTTAAGTATGAAGGAGGACTCCGGAGTGACATTTTTAGTTCAGTGGGACCAATGGAGATTAGGACTTTCTCCGAGTTGGTAAACAAGTGTAGGGTTGCTGAAGAGTGTGTGAAGAGGGCAACCGTTGAGAAAGGGATTCACAAAGGTTCATTCCCACAGAATCGAAGGAAGAGCTTTGCACCTAGAGGCCCGTCTTTCAAGAGGGGAAGCTCTTTCAGGAGGCCCAACAACAACAACAATTTCCAAGGGAAGAAGTTTGGAAACAACCTCAGGATGATCAAGCTTGTACTAGGTGTGGAAGTCACCATCCGGGAGCACCATGCAAGGCCGGATGGGGTTTGTGCTACACTTGTGGAAAGGCGGGGCATAAAGCCGCAAATTGTCCTGAGAAGCAGAAACAAGGTGCTGGGACAGCACAACAGCCTGGTCGGGTGTTCACCACTTCAGCTGTAGGAGCTGAGGGATCCGAGACACTTATTCGAGGTAACTGTGAAATGGCTGGTCAAACTTTAAATGCTTTATTTGATTCA
>NC_029776.3:33649246-33652396 GCF_000817695.3 Arachis duranensis | reverse complement strand
CTGGTTATCTAAGAACCATGTTCTGCTAGATTGTTCTACAAAGTCGGTGTACTTTATGCCGGGAGATACGGAAGGGCCGGTTGTGGTGAATAATTATTACTTGAATTCAATGATGGTGAACTGTTCCGGAACCGAATGTCAGGGTATCCTGTTGTTAACCGCGGGTGTTTCGGGTGATGATCAAAGGTTGGAACAGATTCCAGTTGTGTGTGAGTTTCCGGAAGTATTTCCTGATGATATTGATGAGTTTCCACCTAACCGAGAGGTTGAGTTTGCTATTGAATTGGTGCCTGGGACAGGCCCAATCTCAAGTGCTCCTTATAGGATGTCACCGTTAGAGATGACTGAGTTGAAGTCTCAATTGGAGGATTTGTTGGGTAACAATTTTATCCGACCGAGTGTCTCTCCATGGGGTGCTCCAGTATTACTGGTAAAGAAGAAGGATGGGAGTATGCGACTCTGTGTGGATTACAGACAGCTGAATAAGGTTACAATAAAGAATAAGTACCCATTGCCGAGAATTGATGATCTCATGGATCAGTTACAAGGAGCTGGAGTTTTCTCCAAGATCGATTTGCAATTCGGTTATCACCAGATAAGGGTGAGGGATGAGGATATCCCTAAGACCGCTTTCAGGACTCGTTATGGTCATTACGAGTACACTGTAATGTCTTTCGGGTTGACGAACACTCCTGCGGTGTTCATGGATTACATGAATAGAGTTTTCCGTCCGTTTCTGGATAAATTTGTTGTTGTCTTCATTGATGACATACTGATTTACTCCAAGACTGAAAAAGAGCATGCAGAACACTTGAGAACCGTGTTGTAGAAACTAAAGGAAAGGAAACTCTATGCGAAACTGTCCAAATGTGAATTCTGGAAGGACGAAGTGAAGTTTCTTGGCCATGTAGTGAGTAAATAGAGGATAGCAGTAAATCCTTCTAAAGTGGAAGCAATGATGGAATGGGGGTGATCGACCTCAGTAACTGAGATAAGGAGTTTTCTGGACTTAGCTGGCTAATATTGAAGATTCATCAAAGGCTTTTCGCAAATAGTTTTGCTATTCACAAAGTTAACCCGCAAGGACGCGCATTTGTTTGGACTTCTAAGTGCGAGGAGAGCTTTCAAGCGTTGAAGCAAAAGTTGACCACCGCACCTGTGTTGGTGTTACCTGAGCCAAATGAACCATTTGAGGTGTATTATGATGCCTCACTAAAGGGTCTGGGGTGCGTGCTGATGCAACATCAGAATGTGGTGGCGTATGCCTCATGGCAGTTGAGACCTCATGAAGTTAATTACCCGACGCACGACCTGGAACTCGCTGCGGTTGTGTTTGTGCTAAAGGTGTGGAGGCATTACCTCTATAGGGTTAAGTTCCGAGTTTTCTCTGCTCACAAGAGCTTTAAATACCTCTTTGATCAGAAAGAGCTTAATATGAGGCAGAGAAGGTGGATGGAATTGTTGAAGGACTACGACTTTGAGTTGCATTACCATCCGGGAAAGGCGAATGTAGTGGCAGATGCGTTGGGTCGGAAGTCGTTATATGCGGCTTGGATGATGCTTCAAGAGGAGAAGTTGCTCAAGGGATTCGAGAGTCTGAAAATTGGTGCTCGAGAAGTATCCGGAACTTTGTGTTTGATCCGATTAGAGATCTCAAGTGATTTTAAGTCCGAACTCCTAAAGGCTCATCAAAATGATGAAGCGTTATGGAAGGTGTTACCGGCTATGGAGCAAGGAAAACAATGGAGAGTGTCGGAAGAAAAAGATGGGTTATGGAGATTCAAGGGTAGGATCATTGTGCCGGATGTGGGCACTTTGAGGCAAGATATTTTAAAGGAGGCACACAAAAGCGGATTTTCCATTCACCCGGGAAGTACTAAGATGTACAATGATTTAAAGGCAATGTTCTGGTGGCCGGGTATGAAGAATGATGTGGCGGAATATGTTTCAAAGTGCTTAACTTGTCAAAAGGTGAAGATTGAACATCAAAGACCTTCCGGGATGTTGCAACCTTTAGAGATTCCACAATGGAAGTGGGAAAGTATTGCAATGGACTTTGTGTCTGGATTACCAAGGACTAGGATTGGTTTTGATGCTATTTGGGTGATTGTGGACCGACTGACGAAGTCAGCTCACTTTTTGCCCATTCAGATGACTTACACCCTTGAGGAGCTAGCATGGTTATACATAAAGGAGATTGTGAGACTTCATGGTGTACCTGCTACTATAATCTCTGATAGAGATCCTCGTTTCACTTCAAGGTTTTGGGGTGCATTTCAGAAAGCTTTTGGAACCCAATTAAGCTTGAGCACGGCTTACCATCCTCAAACAAATGGTCAATCCGAGAGGACAATCCAAACACTAGAGGATATGTTGAGAGCTTGTGTTTTGGACCAACCGGCGAGTTGGGATCGGTTTATGCCATTAGTGGAGTTTGCATACAATAATAGTTATCATGCGAGCATCGGAATGGCTCCGTATGAGGCCTTGTATGGGAGGAAATGTCAATCTCCGCTATGTTGGTATGAAGCTGGAGAGAAAAGCTTGTTAGGGCCGGAAATGATAGCTGAGACTACTGAACAAGTCAAGAAAATATGAGATAGGATGCTTACGGCGCAGAGTCGTCAAAAGAGTTACGCCGATCAGAGGTGAAAGCCCTTAGAATTTAAGGAAGGAGATCATGTTTTTCTTAAGGTTACTCCGACCACGGGAGTAGGTAGGGCGATTAAGGCAAAGAAGTTGAATCATCGATACATTGGTCCATTTCAGATCCTGGAAAGGATTGGGCCGGTGGCGTATCAGATGGCTCTACCACCTCATCTTTCGAATCTGCACGATGTGTTTCACGTGTCGCAGCTTCGGAAGTACACTCCTGATGCTAGCCATGTGTTGGAACCTGAGTCGGTTCAGTTAAGGGAAGATTTGATGCTTCCAGTGGCTCCAGTCAGAATTGATGATATTAGTATCAAACGGTTGCGTGGAAAAGAGGTTTCATTAGTCAAAGTAGCATGGAGTCGAGGGGGTGTTGAGGAACACACTTGGGAACTTGAGTCGGAGATGCGAACGGACTATCCGCATTTATTCTCAGGTAATTGCATTTGAATTTTGTGGGCAAAATTCCCAATTAGGTGGGTAGAATGTAAAACCCGA
>NC_029776.3:33648226-33648961 GCF_000817695.3 Arachis duranensis | reverse complement strand
CTGTTCGAAATCTCAGCCCTTATTTTCGAGTTTCATGGGTGAAATGTTGAGATTTTGGGTTCTTTGATGTTATAGGACCCAACTCTCTTGAAGGAGAAGGTTAATCTTGTCTCCTTGGACCTTGGGTGTGGTAAGATTCTCAACCCTAGTGTGATTTGTGATTTTTTGATGTTTGGGTTTTGAGATGTTGTGTATGGGTATGATGGTTGTGGCTTAGGTTGTGTATGTGTGGATATTGGAGCTTGATTGGTGATTTTGAAAAGCTTGGAAAGGGTTTGGTGGTGAAAAATCTGTTCTTAGAGGTTTTGAGGCTTTGAGAGCTTGTGGATAAGTGGTTTGGAAGTGCTCCGGTGGAGCTTGGGAAAATCGGCTAAGGTATGGTTTCGGTTTTCCATATCTAATATGTAATGTGGTAGGAAATACTTAGGCTAGAGGCCCTAAGATAGACATTGAATGGTTGATGTTGTTGAATTATTGATATATATGATGTGGTCATATATGTAATGATGATTAATGATGCCTTGGTGGTATGAGGTATGAGAAATATGCATGTTGTGATATATGCTTGATGATTAGTTATGGTTGAATTGTGGTTTGAACCATGTTTATGGTGAGTATGATGTTGATTGTGTACAATGATGATTTATTGGAATTCGTGTTGTTGGAATTGGCATGAGTAAGAGTATATGATATGTCAATATAATTGAGTTTGAGCCACTTGGGTGAAGTGGGTTA
>NC_029776.3:33647743-33648107 GCF_000817695.3 Arachis duranensis | reverse complement strand
TTTGATTGATTTCAAAGAAAAGGGATGATATTTTGGCATGTTTTGATTGATTTTGAAAAGAGTTGAAAATGGCTTGTTTTGAAAATGGCATATTGTGGTTTTGTATGAAAATATGTTTTTTGGGCATACTTTGGTGGGACATAACTTGAACTACGGATCTCTGTTTTGTGTCAAACCTGTTTAGAAATGAAATTGGATTCGGGAAGTCCATGTCGTTCGAAGAACGGGTGAAAAACGATTTAAAATGAAGAAGTTATGTCCATTGGAAGATTGGGGTTTAAATCTGTGAATTCTGCAGCTTTTAACTTAGAAAATTTTTAGCAGAATAACCCCTTGCGCGTAGGCGCACTTGGCGCGTATGCGT
>NC_029776.3:33639757-33647431 GCF_000817695.3 Arachis duranensis | reverse complement strand
TCATTGATGATTATGTGAGATGTGGAGGATGGTGGTGGAAGTGCTTGTATGCCATTGGCCGAAGGGCCGTAATTGTTTATGTATATTGGCTAGTTCTGGATTGAACCGTGAGCCGGAATAGCTGTGTATGCTATGAATATTGGCTGGTTATGGGTTTAACCGTGAGCCCAAATGGCTGTGTACGATATATGGATTTAACCGTGAGCCGGAATGGCTGGTATGGATGTTGATCCATGGATGAGAATTCATGCATGTTTATGCTGAATTATTGATAATTGTGATTTGCACTTCCACTATCGGAGATACGAGTTTCCCTGGGTAGTAGCAGTGGCTAGCCACCACGTGCTCCAGGTTGAGACTCGAATCTCTTTTGACCCTATGTCATAAGTGTGGCCGGGCACTGTGAAAGACCCGGATGAGCTCGCCCCCGTAAATATTCACCAGTGAAGGTGATGGATATAGATCATGATTATGATCAAGTTTATGACGAGTATAACTCGAGTTGGGGATGCGTGACAGAGGGACAGTCCAATGGTTAACTGCCAGGACTTGTCGGGTTGGCTCTATAACCGACAGATGATATCATCAGCCACTAGGGACAGGCATTCATCATATGCATACTATATGAATTGTTTGAGATTGCCTATTTGACTGCATATTACTTGCTAATTGTCTAAATGCTTTACTTGTTCCTATTTGTGTATTCCTTGTTTGATATAACTGTGATTGCTACACTATACTCCTGCTGGTGGTTGGGGGGTTTGAAGGAATTGGAAAGGGAAGTATTAGTTAGACTGAAGAATCTTTAGTCAGATGCCCTTTATGGTTTAGCTTGTTTATAAGCTTTGATATTATCTAGAGGAAGTTCTAGGATTGCCTTTGGCTTTCCTCCATTATTATGTATTATATATGTGGAAGCTGTTACCATGCTGGGGACCTTAATAATACAAACTGTGATGACTCCTTTTATGGGAGATTTTGGAGAATAGGTTTTATGTATTTGTGTCCCTTTGGGTTTCCTTTGGGGTTTCCTTATTTTATCATATGTATATATTGCTATGCTCGGACCGGTTATCTTCGCAGCCGGATTTTGAGTCTTGATATTCCTATTTTTGACACTCCTTTGTATATATATAATTCTCGCGTTGGTTTATCCTTATTCGTTACGTTGTCGATCGGTGTTGCGCTTTAGAGTTGCGATGGTTTTTGTTTACCCCTTTTTCTACAAAGGCTCCTAGTTATAATCAATCATTCATACTACTATATGTACTAAATTTTTATTTTAGAGGTCGTAATACCTTGCCATCTCTGAATTATGACTTAAGCATAAGACTCTGTATGGTAGGGTGTTACATATCCTATGGAAAAGAATAAATTATTGGCAAGGAATTATCTTTCATTTTTTCTACTTTCGGGCACATACTACTTTAGGGGAGAAACAAACAATTTACCCTCACATAAATTGAAGAGAAGGCAAGTTCTTTTTCTTTTTCTTTAAAAAAATATAAATTAAAAAATAAACAAATAATGAATCTTTATTTATTTCTATCAATAAAAGCCAATTAATCCCATTGCCTATTAAGACATAGAAAACAGCATAAAGCAGACAAGAGTCATCCATCCTTAAATAAATTAACTTCCATTAATCCTCATTTGCTTGCTCATTACAAATCAAGGAAAAAACTATAAAAATTGAAAAAGAAATTTTTTAAATTATCAGAGAAAATTTATCCCTACATGATCAGGCCGTTACAGATCTTCCCAGTTATGTAATTGAAGTTTATGTAAGCCCATAAATACCTTTAAAGAGTTTTAACGGGTCTATTAAATGACAACTCACCTATATAGGTGCCAACTTATGCTTTTGAAATTTATTTGCCTTGTACGCTATTACCATACAGCCCCATCTATACAGAGTCACCCATATGTCACCTTTGGGATCAATTTCTCCCTCATAGTTCCTGCATAGATATACCTAAAATATTGTAAGAGAAACATAAAACTATACTTTCAAGAGATTTACTTCTGGAATAAAGGTACTCAAAAATGTTTCTTTATGATTGCAGAATCATTATTTCAACTATAATAAGCTCAGAAAACAAAAAAAATCGCCTTTTAAAGAATAACTTTGCACAAGTAGTCAAGAGTAACACATCGTGATTTAATAAGAAACAGAATATTTATTGTTACCTTCCATTTCTCATCTAATCCTTTAAATCAATCCTGATCTTCTACATCCTTTATTGGCTCAATTATAGCTTTTTTTAATGGCAAATGTAAGCCATGAGTCACCAATCCCAACAATATCTGCTGCCAAAGCAGAGGCAGGGCCTAGATTTCTTTTAGTAAAAGAAATTGATACCTCAGAAAAGATACCATCAAAACTGGCATGATACCTCACATTACATTTTAATCTCTTCCCTTGAGAATTTATGAAGTCCTATGAATGAAGTTGAAAAAAATGACACTACAGACTAAGTTATTGACATCCAGTATAAAGGTTTTTAACAACTATGAATTATTTGAAATGAAATAAAAGAACAGAAAGAAACTTCATCACAAATTAGTACATTCTCAGCAGTTAGAAGATGAATTGTAAATTGAGAGTAAAGCAAAGAATATTATCATTCATTATCATTTTGTGCATTTTTACAATAATTGTATCTATGCCTAGTTATACACATGAGGGCCACCAATGCAGTTAATTCACCCCTAGCAGATTTGGGGTGAAATTCAGAGCAGCAAAATTGGAACAAAATTAAATTGGGACAAAAAGAGAAGCGGGAAAAATGAACCAGAGAGAGGGAAGAGGGAGCGATCGAGCAGCGCACAACAAGGTAACGGGGGAGGATGCTGATGTGAAAAATTTATCGTTGGTCTTGAATTTCTCAATAGAAAAAGAACTTCGCTGTAAGCATAGTTCCAAACCAACTAATAACTCTCAATCAAATTTTAATATTGGTTGTCACAAGTACAAACCCCAACAAAAATAAACCTAAGTATTCAAACCTCGGGTCGTCTCACAAGGAATTACAAAGAAGTGATCAATTATTCGCTACGAAGGAACAACGGGGGTTTGATTTGATGATTGACAAGAAAAGTAAATAACAAGAAAGTAAGTAACAATTAACTAATAAAGAAAAGGAAAAGGACTCTTGGCTAAGGCATGAAAATTGAAATCACTATCCTTGTCTACAAACCATATATTGATAATTATGAGGGACCAACCCATCAAGTCTACTTCAACGCTTGAAGTATGTTAAATAGGCTTGATTAACATGAAACCATAGGTCCTAACCTAGCTACTAATTGACTTGGTAGTAAGATAGCATTAATGGTTATCAAATTGACCACTAAGGGTTCTCAAATCACCAATTCAATGAGATGCAATGACTCAAGGTCACTCAATTCCCTTAGCCTAGACCAAGATTATAAAAACTACTCTAAAACTAGTGAAACCATTTTATCAAACACCTAGAGTACAACAAAAGTAAACATCATAAAATGCAAGAATTAATGAAGCACATAGCTAACATAAGCGAGAATTCAACAATAGCAATGAAGATAAACATAAAACTGCATGGAAACAATAAATTGCATTAAAAGAAAATTAAAACCAACAAGGGTTCATAAACATAAAAGAGAGCAAAATGAGAAATTAACAAGAGAAGTAGATAAACCAAAGTGATAGAACAAATAAAAGTAAAGGAAAACTAAAATGAAACAAGAATTAAAATTTGGATCTAAGAAAATTTAACCTAAACTACCCTAGATTCTAGAGAGAAGAGAGAGCTTCTCTCTCTAGAATTCTAACCTAAAACATGATGAAAAACTATACTATGACTAGTCCCTCCCAATTCCCTTGCAATCCTTGGGTTCAAAAGCATCATAAATGAGTTGGATTTGGACCTCCTTGAGCTCAGAAATCGCCCCCAACATATTGCCTTTAGTGAGGATACGTGCCGCTTGTCACGCATACGCATGGGTCACGCATACATGTCATTGGCAAAATTTCTCTTCACGCGTACGCGTGGGTGACGCGTGCGTGTCACTAGCAAATCTCCTTCTCATGCGTACGCATGGGTGACGCGTGCGCGTGCCCTTGGGTTCAGCAAATCTTCATTTCTTCATGAATTTTTCATTTTTGCATGCTTTTTCTTCATTCCTTCAACCCAATATTTACCTTCTAATTCTAAAATCACTTAACAAACATATCAAGGCATCGAATGGAATTAAAATAAATTAAAATTAGCGATTTAAAGGCCTAAAAAGCATGTTTTTACTCTTAACTACAAATTAGGAGAGATTTACAAAACCATGTTATTTCATTGAATAAATGTGAAAAAAGTTGATAAAATTCCCCGAATTTAACACAAGATAAATCACAAAATTGGGGTTTATCAAACCTCCCCACACTTAAACTAAGCATGTCCTCATGCTAAACCAAGAAAGACAAGAAATGGGGTATGAACATTTATTCAATGCAAATAAACTATATGCACCTATCTACATGCATGCAACTAAATGCAAAATGATTCTACCTACTTGGTTAAAAGTAAATCAATTCTCCAAGAACGTATATGAACATGTAGGGCTAAGTAATATGATGATTCATGAATCCTACTAATTCAAATATCAGAATGAAATTCAAATAGACTTGCAAGAAGAAAGCTCATGAAAGTCGGGAATGAGGAATTGAGCATCGAACCCTCACCGGAAGTGTATCCGCTCTAGTCGCTCAAGTGTATAGGGTTGATTCAGTCAATTCTTTTCTAATCATGCTTTTCAAGATTTGTTTTTCATCTAACAATCAACAATTATTCAATGCATGCATACATTTATCATGAGGACTTATTCATAGGTTGTAATGGGTCTAGGGTGAAGGTAAGGATGTATATGGCCAAGTGAGCTTGAAATTTGAATCTTTGATTAACCTAAGCTCTCACCAAACACATATAACAACCTATACAATTCGAATACATCACCTAGCTACCCATGATTTCCCCATTTTTTTCACACACTCATGCATTCTCTTTAATTCACATTCCATATGCATTGTTATTATTACTTTACTTTGGGGCATTTTTGTCCCTTTTTATTGCTTTTTTTCTTTCTTTTTTCTTTTTATTTTTTTCTTTTTATTTTATTATATTTTTTTCTTTTATACATTATTTTATTTTTCTTTTATTTTTCTTCTTTTTTTTATATTATTTTTTTCAAGATAAAATATATACAAGAGTATTAATGCATATGGTTGAAACATTTAGTGCATGAATATGTACCCACTCCCATAATTTTCAACAAAAATACAAAATACACTTTTATCTCAACCACTGTTCCCAAGTTTCCCATACCCAAATGATAAATACTCTCCCTAGCCTAAGCTAATCAAAGATCCAAATTAAGGGACATTTATTGTTTTTCACTTAGGGGTAGTGATGTGCTAAAATTAAGAACAAAAGGGATTGAATAGGCTCAAAATTGGCTAACAATGGTTGATGAAAGGTAGGCTATTTGGGTAAGTGAGCTAAATAAAATGATGGCCTCAATCATATAAATGCATTCATACACAAAATAATGGACATATAGAATCAAACAAATCAAAGATTACAATCATAGAAAGAGAATAACACACACAATAATGAAAATAAGTGGTTATATGATATAAATACACAATTGGGCTCAAAACTCACATGCTTGTGGTCTTAGCTCAAAAACCATGTTCCAAAATAAATTCTTCAAGCAAGTTCAACAATTTTTTTTTCAAATTGGTGGGGTGCCCTAAAACAGTTTTCTTGGAAAAGAAATCATCACTCTAACCAAGTAGTCCTAAAAAGAAGGAAGTGGTGGAATATATATACAAACTTTAACTATCATGCAACTTATCATGCAATGCAACAACTAATCTAACAAAGAAAATTAAGAATTGGTGTTGGAAAAGGAAGTAGTCACCCACGGAGGTCGGTCCTCGACCTCTCCATACTTAAAGATTGCACCATCCTCGATGCATGCAAAGAAGAGCAAGGAGTGGGTACGGAAAGTCGGACTCCTCCAAGGTGGGTTTTTACAACTGATGAGCTTCAACAAAGGATTATGCGGAGGGACTTGTTTGTCACCCCATTTTGAAGCTTTTTCCATTCCCTTCTCGGTGCCAGCCTAAAAGGAGAGAAAAAGAAAGAAAATTAAGCCCGCAACAAAGATATCAAAGCAAATAGAATATATGCAGGGGATAATGCCAAATAAGAGTAGGGTTTTCAACTACATGGTAGCTACAACATGTAAGTGAGAAAGCAATGTAAGCGAATGGCATATCAACTACTACTTGAATACTTGATGCAAGAGTAAAATCAGAGCACAAGTAAATGACATGAGGAGCATGTTGAGCATCAAGTTCAAACAAGAAAGAGTAGGTCATGAAAGACA
This sequence comes from Arachis duranensis, assembly GCF_000817695.3. NCBI lineage: Eukaryota > Viridiplantae > Streptophyta > Magnoliopsida > Fabales > Fabaceae > Arachis > Arachis duranensis. The sequence goes on along the minus strand of NC_029776.3, from coordinate 33,641,008 downwards.
TGCAAGTTCATAGCAATGCACAAAGGATGCAAGAATCATCAAAGGTTAAGCATTGACTTGGAAATTTCATCACCCATCAATATCAAACAAGTCAAGAAGCACCAAAATAATCTAGGAAATTCTCAATAATTGAATAGGAGAATTCAACACCAATATTAAAATAAGAAAAATAGAATAGAAAATAAGAACAAGTTATAAAAACAAAATTAAAATGCAATGAATGAAAATAGGCAAATGCAACATAAAAAAGAAAACGAAAAATAAGAAAAATGAGAAGTGGAATTTTGAAGAGAGTGAGAAGAAGGAAGTAAGAAAGGAAGAAGAAAGTAAAAAGAAAGAAGAAGGAAAGAAGAAGGAGAGAGGAAGAAAGAAGAAGAAAGGAACAAAAACAGGGGAAAAACAGGGCGCGAAGGCGATGCGCGCGCTTCGTCCACCTGTATGCGGCAAAAAGCAGGGGAGGCAAGTGACGTGTAAGCGTCCCCCACGCGTACGCATGTGATGTAGAAAAGAAAGGGCGACGCGTACGCGTTAGCCGCGTGTACGCGTGGGGCTAAATTGTGCTCTTCGCACAAACGCAGCACCACTCCAGTGCAACTCTCTGGTTTTTGTACAAAAAGTCCCAACATCAGCTTTTCAACACGTACGCGTCACTCACGCTGACGCGTGGGTGTGTGAAAAAGACCAGTGACGCGTACGCGTCGTCCCTAGCAACGGCGCCGAAAATTTGCTGTGAAGAATTTATCGTTGGTCTAGAATTTCTCAATAGAAAAAGAACTTCATTGTAAGCATAGTTCCAAACCAACTAATAACTCTCAATCACATTTTAATATTGGCTGTCACAAGTACAAACCCCAATAAAAATAAACCGAAGTATTCAAACTGTAACACCCTAATATTCAAATCCTTATGCTAGAGTCATAAGTCAATGATATTACGGTGGTACGACTCTTAGGTGGATTTTTAATATATAAACATAGGTAATTTCGAAAGGAGTATTAATCGAGAAGCCTAAAAAGAGTAGAAATAAAATCGCGAAGACGTATCACTCACGTTTCGACAACGAAAAGATAAAACGTGAAGCCGAAAGCGATATATGGACAAGGCATAAAGGAGATTAAGAGATAGATAACAGATAGATATATATAATATAAGTAAATAGCCACTAGTCGCGACCCGCGAAGTTTAGGCCGGCTAGGGTACAGTATGAAAGTAACTGACAACAGTACATCCTAATCTCTCCCAAAGGAAACA
>NC_029776.3:33608907-33637942 GCF_000817695.3 Arachis duranensis | reverse complement strand
TTAGAAGTATGAGATTTGGCTTTTAAAACTCAAATATCAACTTTGGCATGAAATCAATGCCACGCGTACGCGTACTCCACGCGCACGCGTGGATGGCCACAAAACTCATCGGCGCATACGCGCCATTCACGCGGACGCGCGGATTGAAAAATAGATAACGACGCGTACGCGTCAGCCACGCGTACGCGTGGGTACACTTGCGCCCCAGGCACAAGACTGGCACAACTCTGGCACAACTCTCGGGAAAATGGCTGGGCAATGGGTGCAGCGCATCGACGCGCACGCGCACATTACGCGCACACGTGGATGGTGCCTTCTCGAAGAACGACGCGTACGCGCCAAGTGCGCCTACGCGTGGAGGGTCATTCTGCTAAAAATTTTCTAAGTTAAAAGCTGCAGAATTTACAGATTCAACCCCCAATCTTCCGACGGACATAACTTTCTCATTTTAAATCGTTCTTCACCCGTTCTTCGAACGGCATGGACATCCCAGATCCAATTTCATTTCTAAACAAGTTTGGCACAAAACGGAGATCCAGAGTCCAAGTTATGTCCCATCAAAGTATGCCCAAAAATCATGTTTTTCATACAAAACCACAAAGTGCCATTTTCAAAACAGGCCATTTTCAACCCTTTTTAAAATCAACCAAAACATGCTAGTTTCAACCCTTTTTGAAACCAATCAAAATATACCAAAATCAACATCAAGCCTCCTCAACTCATACATTAACACTTTACCACGATTCACAAAACTGCAATATAACCATCTTTACCCATTTCAAACAAATGGCTAAATTACAAACATATCAACATGTCATACATCCTTCCTCATCCCAATTTCCAACAATACTATTTTCCAATCAACCATCATTATACATAATCAATATCATAATCACTATCACGTGGTTTCACCCACAAATCAACCTTAATCATTCCTCAAGCATATATCACAACATACATATCTCTCATGCATCATCATATCCTCAGGGCATCAATAATCGCAATTACATATATGACCACATAATATATCTCAACCAAAACCAAACATACCTCATCTACATAATTTCACCCAAAATTACCAAATATCATATCCTCAGGACATCAATAATCGTAATTACATATATGACCATATAATATATCTCAACCAAAACCAAACATACCTCATCTACATAATTTCACCCAAAATTACCAAATTCCACACTTCAACTCCTCAAACCTTATTATTCAATAACCAACCCAATCATTCATACATCCATTATTTAAAACTCCTCCAATCACTTGTGTCATCATACAATGCACATATCAACTTACCTTCCTTACCTCTTCTCGGCCTCCGGCCCAATTTCACAATTTAAATGCATAAACCACAAATTAATACTCATTACCCAGTACATCAAATTTTCAATACACCTAACATACAAGGCCACACAATTTTCAACCCAATCATCAATTCACATTACATACCAACTATGCATATTAGCATCAACCATTTACACAATCCAAACTTAATCTTAGGGGCATTTAGCCTAGGAATTCTCATCACACCACACGGTACTTAAATGAAACTTAAACCGTACCTCTTGTAGCCAAATCAATTGAGCCTCTTCTTTAGAAGTCTCCACCAACCTTAGCTCCAAGCCTCACCAAAGCTCCTCAAGCAACACCAATCTCCCAATCGTGCACCAAAACCATCAAATGCACTAACATAACCAATATTACATACATACATCAACCTAGGGCTCATAAAGATGATAAATCACAAGGGTTTGAGCACTTCTTACCTCAGCTCATATGAATTAGGGATAGAACCCACTTAGAATCCATGTTGGAGTATCCCTAAACACCCAAAATCACAAAATTTCAACACTAACTTCCCAAAAACGTGTAACAGTGGGAAATTTCGAAAACTGGGCAGAGATGACTGGAATACTCACCACAAAACTTAGATAGAATTGACTTATTTTTATCCGTTGGCCCAATTTTGGACCAAAACCTTTAAGATTAGCGCTCTAAATCGCACTTCAAATATTTCTACCTCCCCTAATTATAATTCCTCATTTCTTAATCTTATTTACTCATAATCAATTTTCTCAGCTGCAGTACTAGACAGGTCTCAGCCGGTACTGCCGGTCAAAATTCCACTGCGCGCTTTTACGCAGAAAACTATGTCTTCCGACTCGGAAAAATTCACTGAATCCAAATATTATATTTAAATCATCAAATTCCAATTGCCAAATCTTCCAACCATATTCGCTCCTACTTACTCATTATTTAATTAATTTCGGTTAGACCGGGTATTATACAAACCTCGGGTCGTCTTACAAGAAATTGTAATGAAGTGATCAATTATTGGCTACGAAGGAATAACAATGGGAGTTTGATTTGATGATTGACAAGAAAAGTAAATAACAAGAAAGTGAATAACAATTAACTAATAAAGAAAAGGAAAAGGACCCTTGGCTAAGGCATGGAAATTGAGATCACCATCCTTGTCTACAAATCATATATTGACAATTATGAGGTACCAACCCATCAAGTCTACTTCTATACTTGAAGTACGTCAAAAGTCTACTTCAACGCTTGAAGTACGTCAAGTAGGCTTGATCAACATCAATCCATAAGTCCTAACATAGCTACTAATTGACTTAGTAGTAGGATAGCGTTAATGGTTATCAAAGTGACCACTAAGGATTCTCAAATCACCAATTCAATGAGACCCAATGACTCAAGATCACTCAATTCCCTTAGCCTAGACCAAGAGTATAGAAAACTACTCTAAAACTAGTGAAAACATTTTATCAAACGCCTAAAGTGCAATAAAAAGTAAACATAATAAAATGCAAGAATTAATGAAATCCATAATTAACATAAGCAAGAATTTGACAATAGCAATCAAGATAAACATAAAAGTGCATGGAAACAATAAATTGCATTAAAAGCAAATTGAAAACAACAAGTGTTCATAAACATAAAAGAGAGCAAAATGAGAAATTAACAAGAGAAGTAGATAAACCAAAGTGCTAGAACAAATAAAAGTAAAGGAAAACTAAAATGAAACAAGAATTAAAACTTGGTTCTAAGAAAATTTAACATAAACTACCCTAGATTCAAGAAAGAAGGCAGAGCTTCTCTCTCTAGAATTCTAACCTAAAATATGATGAAAAACTATACTATGACTAGTTCCCCCCTCCATTCCGTTGCAATCGTTGGGTTCAAAAGCATCAGAAATGAGTTGGATTTGGGCTTCCTTGAGCTCAGAAATCGCCCCCAGCCTATTGTCTTTAGTGAGGTCACGTGCTGCTTGTCACGCGTACGCATGGGTCACGCGTACGCGTCACTGGAAAAATTCCTTGTCACGCGTACGCGTAGGTGATGCGTGCTCGTTGCTGGCGAATCTCCTTCTCACGCGTACGAATGGGAGACGCGTGTGCGTGGCCTTGGGTTCAACAAATCTTCATTTCTTCATGAATTCTTCATTTTTGGATGCCTTTTCTTCATTCCTTCAACCCAATCTTTGCCTTCTAATTCTGAAATCACTTAACAAACATATCAAGGCATCGAATGGAACTAAAATAAACTAAAATTAGCGATTTAAAGGCTTAAAAAACATGTTTTTACTCTTAAGCACAAATTAGGAGAAATTCACAAAACCGTGCTATTTCATTGAATAAATATGGGAAAAGTTGATAAAATCCCCTGAATTTAACACAAGATAAAATCCCCTGAATTTATCAGATGCCGACGACGACACCAGGACGGATGGATGGAAAGGAAGCCGATGATGACATGGACGTGCACGGCGGAGTGAGAAGATATTGGATGACCCCTTCCACTTTCATTTTGCGCCTGGGAGCTACACGGCGGAAGAAGCAGACAAGTGACGGGGAAGAACGACGACACGGACATAGTGGCTAGAACTGACGGAGGAAAGAGTCACAATAGTGGGGTATCTCAGAGATGGTGATTAGCACCTTTGCTCCCTTATGGTTCACACGAAAACGTGAAGAATGGCGCCGTTTATCTTTTTGCCAAAAATTTTAATAAAATCTCCCAAAATGTTATTTGCAGCGGTTGGAAACCAAATAGCCGCTATTTTCATCAGTTTTCAATGGAACATGTTTTCAATGGAACATGTGTTCAATATCAGAACCGCTGCTATTCCATCAATTGGCGACGGTTCAAGAAACCGCCCACAATTTTCTACCGCAATTTAATGTTTATCTTGTAGTATTTTTAGCGGAACCAAGATATATTACCTGTATATATCTTCTGATGTAAATAATCTAAAATATCCATTATATACTCATTCTAATAATTTCTTTATTTTAAAGCTTATTATTTATATTAAGTGAGTTTCAATTTTGCTTCCCATACTTCAGAAAGCTTTTAAAAACTTTTTAAAATCAATCTAAATCTTAAAAGGTGTACTCTAAAATTTTGATATTTTGTATCTGTTTTAAATAATCTTATATAAATCTTTCAAGCTTATGCTCTAATATTTTTTTCTATATACAAATCTTAAAATTTGAAAAATTTTGAAATTATTATTTTAAATTTAAAGAAATTCAGACACACAATTCAATTATCTTCTTATGTACTTTTACTAATTTCATAATAGTCATCATTCAAAAATATGGCCTAAAATCTAATGAAACTAATCGCGACCTTTGCTACAAAGGCCTTAATCGTTGAGCTATGATTATGCGGGTATTGTTTACGATTAAAATTGTAATTCTTACTCAAAAACAATTATTTTGATCATTTAATGCACGAGGCGCAAACTGAGTGCATATATTAAAACATCATTGTTTGTCAAAAACTATTTTGATTATTTTCCACTCACTTTCGAAATGCCTTATCTATTTATGCAGCCATGAATAATGATTAATTGTTTATTGACATGACAAGATCGGCATTTACCAAAATTAATGTGGGGAGAGATATTTATCCATTATCCATATGCAATTACGTATACACTACGGTAATTTGCCTCATGGATTCGACAATTTATGTCTAAAAGGACTATTTGATACCTGTTCATCATGATAAAGTGATATATAGGTTGATTTATGATAATCATATAGTGATCACAAAGTGTGGAAATTTGACTCATCGTGGTAAATATTGGATGCTGTCGACCACATCAGTGATAATTTGGAGATGTTCAAAATGTTGATGATGTGGTCTACGGCCAATTCTGGCCTATAGGTAATGAATCGAGACAATTTGTTTTGTTTGAATTTTTCGAATCAAACAAATAAACTAATTGATGATCAAGCTTGCATCAATGTAGCAAATGTAACTCTCTGATGAGTTGCTTAAGGCATTTATCGTAGCATGATTCTATAACCAAAGAAAACTCTCAAAAATCTTAATCGAGTGAATCCAGAAATATATAAAAATGGTGTTTGCTGATTTGAAGTGCAGGAGTTACATATTAGGTATCAAATAAATATAATATTGAAAGAACTAAAAAATTTATTGAAAATTATAATATTTTTTTTACTATAAAGAGATTATAATAACTCTCTCTCTTAACAAAAAGAGAATATATTCTCTCTAAATATGTAAGAAAAATTAATAAAAAAAACTCATATTTTTCACTTTGAATGACTTGATGAAAAAATTCAGGAAAATTCAATTTATAAATGATTTTTCGTTAAGTAAATCATCCTCATGAGATAACTAATTTCTCTTTTTCTTGTAAGATCCCAGATTTTTGAAAATTACATTATAAATTATTTGAGATTTTGAACTTTATTCTATGAATGACAAGAAAAATATATTTTTGAATAAAAAATCCGAAAACTTATCCTTAAAGATTTTGGCCCTAGGTAGGGCCAATAGGCTTAAATTATACCGGGCCTCATTAAACCCTAGACCATGATATATAATCCTCATTTCATTAATATTTCAGCACTTGATGAATCCATATTTGATGATAATTTTTTTGCTTGAAATGAGTGAATTTTATCACATGAACTTAAACTTATTCATTGAAATAGCATGCTTTTGTGAATTCTCTCTTAATTGGGCTAAATTGTGAGAAACATCCTTTTTATGCTTTAAATTGTTAAATTAATTCTATTTTTTTTCAGTTGATGCTTTGATATATTTGTTAAGTGATTTTCAAGACTAATAGACAAGGATGACTTGAAGAAGTAGAAGAAAAATATGCAAAATGGAAGAATTAATGAAGAAGCAAAGGATTTGCAAAGCTATCAATCCTGACCTTTTCGTACTAAATAGATCATAACTTGAGCTATAGAGGTCCAAATGAGGGGATGCTACGCATTAGCAAATGAGGGGATTTGCTAAGCCCGGTTGACTTTCCGCATCGTTTAGAGGTTGACGAATTGGATTTGCTCTTTGTAATTATCATGTTGTGGCTACTGACAAGGATAGTGATCCCATCAACCCTTGCCAAGATCTTTCTTAGTTAATTTCCTTAATTGTCTTAGTTTAGTTCCCTTTGCCATTTAGTTATTACTCACTCATTTAATTTCTTACTATTTACATTTCCGTGCAACTCACTGCAATTCCGTGGGAGAATGACTTGGGACTTAAAACTCCAAGTTCTTATTGATTTGAATTGTGACAATCATTTAAATTTTGATTAATATCATTTGTTAACTTGGAACTATACTATTGATGAAGCAATTCTTTTTAAGAAATTCTAAACCGACATTTGGCCCTCATCAAGTTTTTGGCACCGTTGCCGAAAAATTACAATTGTGTGCTTGTTATTTGCTATTGTGAATATGTGAATATTCTGAATAGTTTGCTTTTTTGTTATTTTCTTGTTATTATTAGTAGTTAGGGTTGTGTTTTTCTTGTTTCTTGATATTTTTTGTTTTTATTTTCTATCTTTTCTATGAATTCTCACCCTTTTGACTTGGAGTTCGGTTGTAACTATACCGTAGGGAATTGTAACTTTAATTTCGGTTCGCATTATGGGAGAAAAAATTAATGGAAGGAGGAGTCACATGCATATGGACAACCTTCAGGACAACAACCTCCTCAGGACTACTATAAGCACAATCACCCCATGGTGCATACCAATCCAATGGATATGGTGATCCTCATTGTTATGAACCTCCACCACTATATGCCTATAAACCATACTCTCAACATAGCCCTCAACTACAAAACTCTCAAGCCCCACACTACCATCAACCACCTCTATATAATCTAACTTCATATCCACCATGCCACAAATATTATGTGCCTCATGAACAACCATATGAGCCACACTTAGAACCACTATCCTTCCAACACCAATACTCTCAAATGTAAGACCTAGAACTTTTGAAATATCTTATTATGACTCAACTTCAATTTATTTATTCATTAAAGACTTGAATTACAGGAGTTATTTTATTAAAATTAAGAGTAAAGTATACTTTTTGTCCCTAAAGTTTGATAAAAATTTTAAAAATACCCCTAAATTTTATTTTTTTTCAATTTTATCCCAAAAGTTATCAATTTCCATCAAATATACCCCTTATGGCTAAATTTTCAAAAAATTTAAGACCGATTCAACAACAAATTCATAAGAGCAACCCTTAACACAAGCAAATCAAGCATAATTTTCAAGCATTATTGTTAGATTGTTCTTAAATTTTATAAAAATTTAGCCGTCGAGGATATATTTAATGCAAATCGAAAACTTCTGGGACAAAATTGAAACAAAATAAAACTTCGGGGTATTTTTTATTTTTGCCAAACTTCAGGGACGAAAAGTATACTTTACCCTAAAATTAATTAAATCAAATTTTGATAATTAAATTATATTTTTTATCTAATTTTATAATTATTGGATAATTTTTATATTTATATTATAAAGTTTAGTAATTCTAACATAATAAGAATTTTATATAATTCGATTTAAATAATTGAGATTTTGAAATTTAATACTTTAAATTTTATGAATAAAGAAAATTAATTATATATCTCTAATTTTTGGATTAGAGTATTTATTTAAAAATATTTTGTAAATTGATGAACCAATAATTTTTTTATAAATATTAATATTGAACTAAAATTGATTTTTCAATTACTCTACTACTCTTAATTTTATTAAAATTACCAAAATTACCCTTACTCCTTTTTTAATTCAAAGAAATCCTAACCCTAAACTAGCACTGAAAACTCTATTTCCCTATTACTCATTGTCGTCACCCTCATCACACACAGACACACACACAAATGGGGACCTCTCCTCACCCATGAAAGAAAGAGAACAGAGAGTGCAGAGGAGATATAAGTGAGATCGGGAAGAGAGGGAGCCGTCGCACCGTCCTGCGCCACACCGCCGCCCAAATTGCGTCCAACTCGTGCCACCACTAGCTCTGTTGCCGCTACAATTGTCGCCACCTTTGGAGCTGCACGAAGCCGTCCTCACTACCAGAGAACGCCACCGAGGAATCGCAACGGAGAGATAAGGAGACCATGACAAGAAGGGAGCAGGAGGCTGTCGTGTCGCTGTCGTGAGAGGACTACCGCCATTCTGCCTCATTGCCATCGAGTCACCCTCTACCATCATCATTCCTTCATAGCCACCGCAGTTGGGTCACCGTGAAGAGGAGCTCGCTGCTGCAATGCCACTGCTACCGTGGCTGTCACGGTGTTCACTGTGTTCCTAGTCACCGTCGAGCTTGTCGTCGCTATTCCGACGCCATCGTTGGAGCTACCATTCCACCATTGTCATTGACGGGGAGGATAAAGCCTCATGGTCATGCTTGGCAGCTGAAAAAGTCGACGTGGCTACCGGAACCACTATCGGGATTGTGGCTACTTGGTTCAGTCGTTACTCCTTAATACAGTAAGCATTTTCATTTTCAAAACACTTGAAATTAGTATTCTATTCTAAGTTGTTAAAAGTCCTGAGGTTTTGGTAACATAGGATTGAGTTCCGGTCATTGCCTATTGCGATTACAGTCGCTACTGAAATTGGTTTAAATTGGAATTGATGTGATTAAATGAATGAATTTTAGATTTTGTTGTTTTTCTTATGTTGAATGATGTTGTTGTGATAACGGTTTATTGAAAGTGATTTGAATAAATGAGAAATGTTTGGGTTGGTTTGGTTGGACCCTTCAAGGGTCCGAATTATAGAGAAGTTGTTGCCAAAAATTTCTATAAAACTCTGAGGCTTTGTTTGAAGCATTATTTAAAAGAAAATTTGATTTACGAATCATATTATCTAATTTTGATTTATTATGGAAAGAGTCATATTTTCAGTTCGATTTATTGAGAAAAGAATTATGTTTTTAGTTTTATTTATTTATTAAGGAATTATATTTTGAGTTTGATTTATTAAGAAAAGTATTATGTTTTGAGTTTAATTTATTAAGATAAGGATTTTGTTTTGAATTTGAATCATTAAGAAAAGAATTATGATTTGAGTTTGATTTATTAAGAAAAGGATTTTTGTTTTGAGTTTGATTCATTAAGAAAATGATTATGTTCTGAGTTTGATTAAAGAATCTCATTTTTAGAAGTTTTGGTGAATTTATAGTATTTGAACTCGATTGATGAAGGAAGATGACTTTGGTTCTTTGGAAAATTATTGGACTTGAGAATAAAGTTGAAGGTGATTTTTATGCAATTATTTCCAATTTGTGGGTTATGCTTTTGAGAATTTCAAACGGAATAGAAGAATGGATTATCGAGGTTAATTTGAGACTTTTGATTTGGTGAAAATGAGTTTTATTGAATTAATCTAAATTAATGATGAGAGCTTATGAGCAGTAAACTAATTAAATATGAAATTGACTGAGAAAATGAATAGGCAAGTTGAGATTGAGGATTCTCTCACTTGCTGTGATAAACAAGTTGAGGTTGAGGATTCCCTCATTTGTTGCGGTGGACAAAATTGAGGTTGAGGATTCTCTCTCTTGTCGCATCAAGGAGTTGGATAGAAGATTGAAGATTCCCTTTGGTTCAATTCTATATTATTAATTTGATTCTTGGTTATGTTTGATTATGTTTGATTGAAATGATATTTGAATTGATGTGGTGAGGGGGGTGGCTTTGTCCCACACAGGAATAGGCAAGTTGAAACTGATAATTTTCTCTCATTGCGATAGACAAGTTGAGGTTGAGGATTCCCTCTCTTGTTACGGTGGGCAAGCGGGGTTGAGGATTTTCTCTCTTGCTACATTAGGAAATTGAATGGAGAAGGTTGAGGATTTCCTTTGATTCAATGCTGGTTGTGGTGTGAGTAAGTTAGGTTGAGGATTCTCTATCATTACATCACAGTCTCTTTCAGATTGGAAGGTTGAGGATTCTCTCCTGGAAAGTTGAGGATTCCCTTCATGTAGATAGACGATATCTAGGTTAGCTACCGAATGTGTCGGGTTTGGCTGTATAACCGATAGATGAGCTCATTGGCCATAGGGCAGGTATGCATCATTTACATTTGTGTGTGTTATTTGGGTGTGCATCATGTGTTTGGCTTGCCTATTTGAATAATTGTATCTATATGCCAGTTGAAGTAACTGCTGTAACTATCCTCTCTGTTTGTGTATATCTTGTATTCTTTTTATTGTGTTTGAACAACTGAAAGATCTCTTATGCTAGTGGTGGTGCCATTGAGGGTTGTTTCTGATGTGATACTGGCCGAAATTATTCTCTGAGTGTATTGTGTTGTACCATTTGATACCGATAATTGATTTTATTTTGAGACTTACTATTGATGTTATTTTGATTTGAGTTGGGTCGGAGGTTGTGTCTTGACTTGTTTTGGGCCGGAGGCCGAGTTAATTTTGATTTGGGCCGGAGGTCATAATGAGATATTATTATATGTTGGGTCGGAGGCTGAAATTGATTTTGTTATGAGATATTAATTGAGTTTTGAAATTCTTTTAACTAAAGAAATGAACTTTGAATTTTTTGGATAACAAATTGTTAATGTTTTCAATAGATTCATAAGACGATCTATAATCACTAAAGTTGAAATTAATTCTTTTCTTATACGTATTCTTTTATGACAATTCTTAAAAATTCCTTACTGAGAAGCCTTTCGAGGACGATGTTCTCACCCCCTACAGACTTCTTTTTTTAGGAAACATACGAAGAAGTTTATGAAGAGATCTTTACGTTTTTGCTTATATGATATTCTTGTATTAGCTTAGTTATCACTTTTTCCTTGCCTTTGTTATTATTATATTTTTTTAAGAGGTATATATGTTTGATTAAAATAAAAAGTATTTTTGGTTTCTAAAAAAAATAGCTATATAATTTCGAGTTAAAGGCTCATATCTTGTTATTAAATATACATGGAAGTCGTCGTAATATTCTTGCTATCAGAGTGGCGCAGCCAGAAGCGTCATATTCTTGCAATATTTATTTTGGTAGTTTTAATACCTTAGATTGATTATAGTTAGCTAGTTAGTTAGTTTAATTTTCTATTTTTGTAGATTGGGTGTTTAGGATATATTAGTTTTGGTGAAAAGTGTTAGATTATTGATCTGGTTTACTGTTTCTGCTGAGAATTGCTGCTAATTACTGGCATGATACTATTTTAGCATTGTCATTGTCAATGTTCATTATTGGATCCACATTGAGGTTATAATTTATTTCTTTGTATTGAGTTTTTCATGCTTGATATTTGTGCATACCAAGTACTTATGAAAATGCCTTTAAGAATGATTTTGGATTCCTAAATTGCATGTTGTAGCTAGCCACCATGTAATTTAAATTCACTATCCATTATTAGGCAAATTGTGTATAATCGATGCATTTGTTGTTAGGTGAAATTTTGGTTTTCATTTACATCACCAAGTTGATGTATTGAAATTGTGGAATTGTGAAACTGGATTGTAAGCTTACTTAGTGACATCTTTTTGTGCTTTTCAAGCTATAAGGACCATGATTGCTATGTGATTGATTTCAACTTATATCTCTCTTTTAATAAGATGCATAGCACCCATGTTCTCCACCTTATGTCAATTAGGTGATGCGAACAAAAACTCAAAATGTGTCATTGATTGATGTGTGAGTTCCATATTTCATTTGGTCATTAAGTTCCCTTGCACATCAACCAATTTTCATTCATTATCCATTTCACAATTCCTTGACTCTTGCTTGAGTGCTTTTATGCTCTTTTATTGCTTGTTCGTTTATCTTAACCTACAAGTTTTCTTTCCATGTATCTCGAGCACACTCAGATGAGTGAGTTACATATCTCTTTTAAACAGTGGTGACATAAAGCTTTCAATCCTAGTGTGCAGGTTCTAAACCATACGCAATCTTAGAATTCACATACTTTGTAACATCCTCACTATCAGAATGTCACGCTTTTACCTGTGCCACTCTGATAGCGAGAATATTACGACAACTTTAATATATTTAATAATAAGATATGAGCCTTTAACTCGAAACTGTATCGCTGTTTTCTTGGAAAAACCAAAAATACTTTTTAATTTTTAACAACATACATATACATATATACAAAACTTCTCACACAAGTAACTTATATATATATTATATACATACAAATCATACAACTCTTATCCCTTTTATAAAATTATAATGACAAAGAAGAGGAAAAAAATATGACTAATATATATACAAATAGAAATAGTACAACTAAGGACTTAGCAAAAACTTCATCAGCTTCCTCGTCCATCCTTAAAAGAGAAGTCTGTAGGGGGGTGAGAACATCATCCTCGTAAGTTCTCACTAGAGGGATTTTGAGAATTGTCATAAGATATTTTAAATACAACTATTTTCAATCGCAATGATCGTCGGTTCATTATCCAAATTTTTAAAACATATTTTTCTTATAAAAATTTCATGCAAAATAACATTCCATATATTTTACTACTTACTAAAACCATTTTAACCAAAACTTACCACTGATCCAACCAATCACGACCTCTGACCCAAATCAAATAAACTTGGCCTCTAGCCCAAATTAAATCAACTCGGCCTCCAGCCTAATTCAAAACAAATCACCATCAAAACTCAATCCCAAAGATAGAATCAACCACAGGCACAAATAATGCAAGGCAAACACATTTAAAGAATAATTACAGCAAGTATCACAGTTACCAATTAAACAAAATTTATCAGATAGACAAACCAAAACACTTAAGCACACCCAAACAAAGCAAACAAATGCAACATGATGCATGCCTGTCCTACTGGCCGTGAGATCATGTGTTGGTTACTTTGCTAGAAACCGATACATTCGGTAGCTAACCCAAATATCGTCCTCTAGAAAATCGGTGGGTGGTACTCCACCATGATCCCCACTTATGCAAGAGGTACACCACCATGATCCTTGCAAGATTTTCAATTGGAAAACACACACCCATGGGTGGTAAATAATCACGATCCACACAAACATTGAGACACTAGACAAGTGGTATACCACCACGATCCTTGTCAGGTCAAAGCTCACATTCAAAACCACAATCTTTTAAAATCTTGACCCGGAGCAAGTGGGACAGACCACAATCCTTGCATCTTACCCAGGTAATTCAAATCTCAAATCCCTTTTTCTTTAAATCCAATATCACCTCTTTGTGACATTCTCCAAAACCTTCAAAACAATTTCACTAAAAACCAATTCTTCTTTTAAAAGACAAAAGAAAATCATTTATTAGTTAAACTCCTCGGCAAGGCCTCTGGACATTAGGAGAGTGACAACCAATCTCATTTTCTTAAATTCGTTAAAATTCCTTAAAATTATAGCTTCTCAATTTGAATCAATAAAAATAAAATTTAAACCAAAACCAAATCATTTAAACTAAAATCAAATTATTAAAATCAAAACCAAATTATGTAAAACCAAAGATTCCGAACTAATTTCAAAATCAAATCATTTAACCAAAACCAATTTCAGTTTTATTCTTAAATTTAAAACATTCCCAAAGGCTCGAAGTTTGTCCCATTTTGCTAAATCAAAATTCGAATACTTCAACTATTTCAAAATGTCACAAAACAAAATTATTCAATCAGAAACTAATTACTTTTAAAATTCACTAAAATTCCTTCAAATGTTATTTCTTAATCAAACTCAAAACTTAAGTCTTTTCTCAATAATTTAAACTCAAAACATAATTCATTCTTTTCTTAAATAAATCAAAATCAAATAAAATAATTCTTCAACCCAAATTAACCAAAATCCCAAAATTCACATAAAATTTCGGTAGCCCCTCTCCTAAAACTCAGACTTTGCCACCCTTCTCGGGTCCAATCCAAACCATTTCTCAAACTTTTTTCAAATTATTTCCAAACCTTAATTCATTACCAGCAAAATCAAACTAGTTCCAGTAAATTACAATCTAAACCAACTCTAACATAATCAATTAAAAGTCATAATTTCTAACCACCATAACCAATCAATAATTCAATCAAATAAACGATTAGAGTCATCCAAAATAATTCAATCCAATCTATAAAACTTACAAAAATCATAAAAATACATTTTTTTGCATTAATATCGACTTGTAACAATTCTTGATAGTAAATTGAGTTTAAGAAATCGCTCCTATCTCAAATAGTCAAAACCTGAAAGCTATAAAACGTGCAAAACACCTTTTTTCTACCGGCCTACAGTAGTGGCAGCCATAACCACAACTCCGTATCACTTTCGCAACAGCAACAACAACTCCAAATGCAATATGCAAGAACTGAAACTCAACCGTATTGCAGTAACGTCTTAAAAACCTCAGCAACATATATCGAAATAGCGATAAAAAGAGCTTTCGGAGCAAAATAACTCACCTCACAGAAAAAGAAACCAAGAACGAAGCAGGGGCAGCTCCAGTGGTGGTTCTGACAAGATCCAACAGTAGCGGCTTCTACCGGTGACAACCTAGATGGCAACAACAGTAGCAGTGTAGTTCAACATTGGCAGGAGCAACTCTCTCTCTCCCCGGCCGCATGTCTTTCCCTCCTTCGAAGCCCATCGCAAAAATAGCGACAGAGCAGCTCCTACTCCACTCCTCTTCACGTCAGCGGTGGTGGCTCCCTTGGCAGTAGATCGGCGGATAAAACAGCAACGACAACCCGGCAGCAGGGATGATGGATTGGTAGCGCCGGAAGCACGGTGGCGTGAAACAGAAGCTCCTCCTTCACGTTCTAACTCCCGATGATGATGGTGGAACGGTGACACTCAACAGCCCTTTCCTCCTCCACACGACCTTTGTAAGACCTCAGATTTTTGAAAATTAAATAAGAAATTATTTATGATTTATTATATTTATTTAATATTATATTTTTAAGAGATTTTAATATATAAATTAAGGAATTTCTTATTTATGATTTAAAACTTTAGTAATTGAATAATGATAAGGATTTTATATGCTTCAATTTGAATAATTAATTTTTTAACTTAATCTCATGATTTTAAAGGAAATTGTTTTTTTATTATCTCTAATTCTTGATTTAGAGTAATTATTTGAAACTAATTTGTAAGTTTATGAATAAATAGTATTTTCTTTTAAATATAATTTCGTTGGATTAAAATTAGTTTTTAATTACTATATTATTCCAAATTTTTATTAAAAATACCTAAACTACCCCTAACCCTAGCCCAAAACACACACTCACCTCACCAAACCCTAGCCACCCCATGCCCCAACGTAAGAAAGAAAGAAAGAAAGGGTGAAGAGAGAATAGGAGAGAGAAGTGCGAGGATAGAGGAGACACATGGGGAAAGAGAGACAAAATCGCCACTAGCCATGTCACCGTCACTGCTGGAGCTTCCTCCGGTGCCGCTGCTTGCTGTCCTGAGCTGCTGCACTGCCACCATGGTGGTTGCCTCTGCCTTCAGTGAAAGTACCCCTGTCTGAGCTCAGTCACCGTTCTGCTCTCTAGAAGTTGTCACCAGAGCTGCAACTACTCCGCTCTAGGGTTTTTTTTTGTGCAGTAAGTTGCTTTTGCTTCGAAAAATCTTTTAGTCTCTTTTCTGTATATGTTTTTGAGCTTTTGGTAATGTAGCATCGAGTTCCAGTTATTGCATGGCGCGTTTGATGACTACTGCTTATTTTGGGACAAGAGAAAAGGATTTCTTTGACGCGTTTGGTTTATGGGTTCGACTATTTGAGGTAGTGGTGTTTTCATTAAACTCATTTTATTCCCAAGAATTGTTATAAATTGATATTGATGCAAATAATATATTTTTGGTGATTATGTGAGTCTTATGTATTGAACTGAGTTGCTTTGAATAAATGTAATTGTTTGCCTGATTGGTTGTTGGTGAATTGGTCGCTTGTTTGGCTATGCTGGTTTCTTAATTGTGATAGAGTCACAAAAAATTCTAATTTATTGATTAATTTTATTAAATTGGGGGTTGCTGAAATGATTTGAGAGTTGTAAATATTTTGATATTGGAAACGAGTTTAATTTATTAAATTATTGAGGAAGCTAGTTATTCTGATTTGTTGATTTTGTTTGTTGAGTAGGTCATTGTTGGAATTGGTTTTGTTTGATTTATCAGAAATGATTTTGAGAATTGGAATCATTTTGAGATATTGGAAATGGTCGGATTTTGGAAATGATTTGAAAAGAGCTTGAGAACTGGTATAGTTGGGACCCTTAAAGGGTGGCAATAGTCTGAATTTTATAGGAGATGCTGCTGAAATTTCTATAAAAATTGGAGATTTGGTTTGAAGTGTTATTTAGAAAAGTTTGGATTCAAGAATTATATTATTTGATTTTGATTTATTAAGAAGAGTAATGTATTACGTAAATTTAAAATAAATGATTTTCTTGAGTCTTTTGAAAGAGATTTAAACTGGAAAATAGTTGGTTTATGAGTGTTCCGAAGATTACCTGAAACTGTAGGTCAATCTCGAACAAGATCTGTGGTGATGGTCGGAGCTGATGTGTCCGACTTGTTGGACTTGATGTACAGCTGATCCTTCGTCACCGAAGGGTGGTGGTATCTGCAAGAGACTCTGATGCTTAAGTTAGCATGTGCTTTAAGTAGGTTTTTTAGAAGAATCAAAGTATGAGTTATACCTAGGTGCTCCAGTGTATTTATAATGGTGTAGAGTGACCTTTCTGGAGATAAGATAGTTATCTTATCTTATCTTTGAGTGAAGTCATCTTATCCTTTTAGGGGAACCGCCTTATCTTTCTAGGTTTTGGTTGCCTTTATATTTGGGCCATGTTCTTTTGTTTGGGCCTAATTGGGCCTTTGTAGCGATTTGGCTGAACTCTTTGGGAAGAGGTCGGGTGATCATGACCTGAAGAGGTTGGTCGACTTTGTCTTCTATCAGCCCGGGTTAAACAACTCAACCCAGGGCATGAACAGTGCCCCTGCTTGAGCTTGGTCTCTCTTCTGAGGTCGTGTCTTTTGGCCGACTTTTAACCTCTTTTGGAGAAGCTGAGCTTGAGCATTCTTTGTTGGTTTCTGTAGAACTCCTTTTTAGTGGCTTTTGAATGCGGAACGTTCCGTTTTGCTCTTTTTAACTGCCACACACGTTTTTGGGTATCCGCATTTCTACTTGGAAATGTGCAAGGGTTTTAAAGCTCATTTAACTCTTTTCTTGCCGTTTCCCTCCTCTGCTTTTCATTTTGAATTCCTAAAGGCTTTGCTTCAGTTTCTTCTTTCACCTTTCTTCTTCGTTTTCTGGTTTGTTCGTGGTGCTACACTTTCTCTTGCTCCTGAGCTTTTGACTTCCGTCCGAAGGCAATTTTTGGGATATGCTCATCGTTGCTTTCTTTTTCCTATACTTGAGAAGGCGATCATTGGTGTTGCTTTGTCGTTGCTTCAGTCTTTGAGCATTTATCATCTCCTCCTTACTGCAGTTTGGTCTTCTTCTTCTCTCTTTCCTTTTTTACTTTCCACGTCGTTCTTTTCATGTCTGACTCTGAGGAAATTTTGATCTTGCTTGGAAGAAAGTTTGAATCTTTCTACATTTGCTGTGTTTGATCATTACTGCAATTTATGCTGTTTTAGGGCTTCTTCGATTTACCACTTGTTTTTGCCTCCTTTTACGTAGATCTTTTTTTGTTTGAAGTTTGGAGTAATGGACTGTATCAAAGGTTGTGTCTTTTTTATGACTTTTGCGTAGCATGTTTGATGTCACTGGCTTTATGTTTTGTATGGCATGGATGATTTCCTTTACAAGATCCCTTTTGCTGATAAATTGTGAAAAGATGGTAACTTTTGATGTCTTTTTGTGATTTGTGACTTTCTCTTTGGAGTGTCGCTGTTGAAGGAGGGTTGTTTTCTTGTTGATAGATGTCGAAGCGTACGCTATAGATTTTTCCTGAATCCCTACTCTGTTACTGCCTCCAAAGGATGCTCCTGGACTTTGGTGTGAGTCTTGGGGTCTCCTTTTGCTGCTGTCTCTGACTTCTAACATTTGTATGCTTTAGTTTAAGTTATATCCATATTTGTCCGAGCTATTCTCTTGATTTTCCCGAGCTGTTGATTAGTAATCCATTTTTCCTTTTTCTTACTGTAGGACTAGTTGACCCATGTCTTCTCGCAAAAATATTGTCGAGACATCCTCCAAAGTCCCCGAGGGCATATCTGACTGGCTGGACACCCTCGTCTTGATGTGTGTTTCAGTGGTTAACTCTGAATACTATGTGCAGCTTAGGAAACATCATTTAATTTGTAGTAGTAGAGATCAGGAGAAGAACTACGAGTTGGTAGCGTCTGACCCTGACGAGAGGGTTTGTTTTCCTTCTCCGACCCAGGGGGAACGTCCCTTCTTTTTTGCTTATGACTACTTTTTTAGCCAAATGAACATTACCGTTCCTTTTACCTCCTTCGAGATTGACTTGTTGTGGTCCTGTAATGTAGCTCCATCCCAACTCTATTCGAACTCATGGGGCTTCATTAAGATCTTTCAGTTGTTGTGTCAAGAATTGGATGTCAAGCCTTCTCAAACCCTCTTTCTTTACCTCTTTCAGTTCTCTCTAAGAAATAGACCTCCGGCGGTCCTAAGTCGAGGAAGGTTATCCCTACTCCTCAGGTCTATTTGGTTGATCATCCCCGATCAACTTCTGGTGCTACCTTTTCTCCCACTGCTGGCCCTCCACCAAAAAGACAGAAAGTTGTTGAACCCTTTGATTTGGATGCCCCTGACTTTGATGCTATGGGGTTTGTCGACCATCAAATTGCTCCTTATGGTGTTATTCCTATGGATGATGTATCCATTCTTCGCTATCTGGACTTTATTACCTGAAGTAGTGTTAAGATGGCACACATGGGAGTAGCCTTATTCCGGACTGCTCAGGATGTTCTGATTCATGCGACGAAGGCTTTTATGGAGGAGGCCAAGTCAGAGTATGATAGGATCAAAGGTTTGAAGGAGGAACTTGATGCAAAGGTGGCAAAGCTGGAGAAAGATTTGGAAAATGAGAAGACTCGGGCTACTGCTGCGGTGGCTTCTGCAACTCTGGCTGAGGAGATGGTGCAAAAGCATAAGGAGAGCTATGTCCGGACTTATGGTGAGTTGATGCAGGTCAGGGAGAGCTTAGAATCTGATCAAGTTGATTATACCAAGCTCCAGGGCCATCTCATGGGCAGTGTGACTGCTGCCTATGAGAATTTGAAGGCTCAGGTTCGAGTCCTTGCACCTTAGCTTGACCTGGCTCTCTTTAGTTTGGACAATATTGTGGAGAATGGTAAGATCATCCCTGCCCCAGATGAAGATGATGACAATGTAAACCCTCCTCCTGCGCCATCAGTCAAAGCTTCTGTTGCCTGGACTTCTCCAACTCTTGAGGTCGGCCATCCTGAGTCGGATCCTGATGTTCAGATTCTGAATCGGCCGAATGGAACTGTTGATATTTTCCCACTCGCAGCTCGTCCTACTTCACCTCGAGATGCCGCCACTAGGGAGTCTTTGAATCCTTTGTAGTTTCTGATTTGTTTTTGTATCTTAATGGCCCGGCTTGTGGGTCTTTGAACTCTGGTTTTTTGTAATTGAGCCCGGTGTGGCTTTTGACAATTTTAGTTGCTTTTCTTAGCAACTTTATTTAGGAAAAACAAAACGCTTTGGAACTCTTTGAGTCTTTATAGCATCTTTGTTTCTCTTGATATGTTTGTTTGCAATCTTTTGGCACTTCCAGGAATCATAAGAGTGTTGGAGTTTTGTTGTCTGACCTCTTTTTGATTGCCTTTTATGTTTATTTATTTCCTGCGTTAGTCGAAGTGACCTTTGAGGCTAGCTTTATTCGACTATTCTTTTTAGTATTCTCATAGAACACTTGTAAACCGATTTGGGTGAGGTCATGGCTTTTTGGGTCGAGCTGTGTCCTTCTAGCGCACGCCTTCTGCTGGTCAACTTCTTTTGTCAAACCTTCTCAAGTTATTTCTAGTAATCCATTTTTATTTGGACCTCCCCGGGTCTCTTTTCATGGATTACTTTTTATAACTTTGTAGCTTTTATCGGCTTGGGCCGACTTCTTCATGTCGGTCCCTTCTAAGTTATTTCTAGTAATCCATTTTTAGTCAGGGCCGGCCAGGCCTCTTCCTATGGATTACTTTTTATAACTTTTGTCGCTTTAATCCGTCTGGTTCGACTTCTTCATGTCGGTCCATCTTAAGTTATTTTTATCAGTCCATTTTTTCTCAGACCTCGTCAGGCCTCTTTCTATGGATTACTTTTTATAACTTTTGTAGCTTTCGTGTCGATTGCTCTGACTTCTTCATGTCGGTCCATTCGAAGTTATTTTTAGTAATTCCTTTTTATGGGTTACCTTTTATAACTTTTTGCATTAATCTATTCTTATCGCTTTTTCATCTTGCCGATTTTGTACAAATCGGGCGGTGAGTTTGGTTCTCACTTGGACGACCTTGTCAAAGTCAGGCAGTGAATTTGGTTTTCACCTTGCCGACCTTTGTCAAAATCAGACGATGAATTCAATTTTCATCGTGATCGGGCGGTGAATTTGGTTTTCACCTTGCCGACCTGTAGCTCTGTAATCGGGTGATAAATTTTTGCGTTTCAGATTAATGCGTCTTGGTAGTGAGGTTTTGTAGCGAATCTAAAAAGTTTTATTCAAGTAGAAAATAGACATATCGGCATAAAAATATATACATGTGGGTGCTTACCCTTCTAGACCTAGGTTTGGTGCCTCGTTAAAAAACCTTTTCAGGAAAAAGAGTGCACCTTGGCCTAAGATCCTAATTATAATACCTTCTTAGGTTGCAGGCATGCCATGACCTTGGTAGCTCTCGCCCCTCGAGTTCGGACACCTTGTAGTAGCCTTTTCCCAGTACTTCTGTGACTCGGTAGGGTCCTTTCCAGTTGGCTGCTAGCTTCCCCTCTCCTGGTCGACTTATTCCGATATCATTTCGGATTAGGATGAGGTCGTTGTTGGAAAAACTTTGCTGTACTACCTTTTGATTGTATCTTGAGGCCATTCGGCATTTTAATGCCTCCTCCCTGATCCGAGCTCTTTCTTGGATTTCTGGAAGTAGGTCAAGCTCTTCCCTTTGAAGTTGGGAGTTGGCCTCTTCACTATAGAAGATCATTCTAGGGGATCCTTCTTCGATTTCCACTGGGATGATTACCTCCATTCCGTAAGCTAGTCGGAAGGGTGATTCCCTCATCGTGGAGTGTGGCGTTGTCCGATATGCCCATAGGACTTGTGGGAGCTCTTCAGCCTAGGCTCCTTTTGCGTCCTGTAGTCTCCGTTTTAACCCGGCTAGTATGACTTTATTGGCAGCTTCTGCTTGTCCATTAGCCTGGGGGTGTTCTATGGATGTGTATTGGTGCTTTATTTTCAAGTTAGCTACCAACTTCCTGAAGCCTGCGTCTGTAAATTGAGTGCCATTGTCTGTGGTGATGGAGTGGGGAACCCCAAACCTTGTGACAATATTTCTGTATAAGAACTTCCGACTTCTTTGTGCAGTGGCATTGGCTAGGGGCTCTGCCTCAATCTACTTTGTGAAGTAATCGACCCCTACAATGAGAAACTTAACTTGTCCTGATCCTTGGGAAAAGGGTCCCAAGAGGTCGAGTCCCCACTTTGCAAATGGCCAAGGTGATGTTACGGTAATGAGCTCCTCTGGTGGGGCGATATGGTAGTTAGCATGTTTCTAACATGGTGGACATGTCTTTATGAACTCTGTTGCTTCCTTTTGTAAAGTCGACCAGAAGAATCTGACTCGGAGTACTTTTTTGGAGAGAGCTCGGGCTCCGAGATGATTGCCACATATGCCACTGTTTATTTCTTCCAAGACCTCTTTTGTGTTGGAGGTCGGCACACATTTTAATAGGGGTGTCGAGATCCCTCTTTTGTATAAACTGCTGTTTATGATGGTGTAGTGTTGTGCTTCTCGTCTTAGTCTCTTCGCCTCCTTCTTGTCTGTAGGGAGTGTCTCCGATTTGAGGTAGTTGATTATGGGGGTCATCCATCTAGGATCCTATCCTGATATGGCTAGGACCTTTTCTTTCTCTGAAATTAACGGACTTTGTAATATTTCCTGGATGAGGCTTTTATTATTGTCCCCTGGTTTGGTGCTGGCAAGTTTTGAGAGTGCATCAGCTCGAGCATTTTGTTCCTGAGGTATATGACAGACCTCATATTCCCCGAGTTGTCTGAGATGTTTCCTGGTTTTGTCCAGGTACTTTTTCATGGTGGAGTCTTTAGCTTGGTAGCTTCCTTCTATTTGTGAGGTGACTACTTGTGAATCACTGAAGATGATAAGCTTTTGAACTCCCACCGCCTTAGCCATCCTCAAACCAGCTAGTAATGCCTCGTATTCGGCCTGGTTATTTGAAGCAGGGAACTCAAATTTTAGGGAGAGTTCGATTTGGGTTTCCTGGTCACTTTCTGTTATCACCCCCGCACCACTTCTGGTTTTGTTTAAAGAGCCGTCTACATAAAGATTCCATTTTATAGGAGTCCCCGTGGTGTCGGTGTACTCAGCGATGAAATCGGCCAAATATTGTGACTTGATGTCCGTCCGAGCTTCATATTGTAAATCGAATTCAGATAGCTCGACTACCTACTGTAGAATTCTTCCAGCTAAGTGTGTCTTTTGCAAAATGCCTTTTATAGGCTGGTTGGTCTGAACTTTGATGGTATGGGCTTGAAAATATGGGCGGAGTCATCGAGAGGTTAGTATGAGAGCATAGGCGAACTTTTCTATTTTTTGGTAGTTCAGTTTGGACCCGTGTAGGGCTTTGCTGATGAAGTAGATGGGTTGTTGTCCACTTTTGTCCTCTCTGACTAGTGCTGAGGCTATTGCCCGATTTCCTACTACGAGGTACAATACTAGTGGTTCTCCTTCCCGTGGTCGAGTTAAAATAGGTGGTTGTCCCAGGAACCTTTTGAAATCCTGGAAAGCCTGCTCGCACTCTGTTGTCCACTCAAACCACTTTCCCTTCCTTAAAGTGGCGTAGAAGGGGAGAGATCTTATAGACGATCCGGCTAAAAATCTGGATAAGGCTGTCAGTCTTCCGTTGAGCTTTTGACACAGGTCAGACTCTTCATGTCAAGTATGGCCCGGCATTTATCCGGATTCGCCTCAATTCCTTGTTGTGTTAACATGAAACCCAGGAATTTGCCAGCTTCTACCGTGAAGGTGCACTTTGCAGGGTTAAGTCGCATACCATACTTTCTTATGGTGTCGAACACTTGGGCGAGGTCGGACAGTAGTGACTCCTCACTTTGTGTTTTTTACTAACATGTCATCCACATATACCTCCATGAGTTTCCTAACATCGTCTGTAAAGATCTTGTTCATTAATCTTTGGTAGGTAGCTCCTGCATTTTTGAGTCCGAATGGCATGACCACATAACAGTAGTTTGCCTTTGGGTTTAGGAATGAGGTCTTTTCCTGATCGGATGGATACATTGGGATTTGATTGTATCCTGAATAAGCGTCCATGAATGAGGGATATTTGTATCCGGAGGAGGCATCCACTAGTGTGTCGATACTTGGGAGTGGATAGGGATCTTTTGGGCAAGCTTTGTTGAGATTGCTGTAGTCGGTGCACATTCGCCACTTTCCATTTGACTTTTTCACTAAGACAACGTTAGCTAACCACAGTGGGTATTTGACTTCTCTTATGAATCTTGCCTCTAGTAGAGCTTGTACATGTTCTTCCACAACTTGGGATCTTTCAGGTCCGAGTTTCCTATGCTTCTGTTGTACTGGCCGAAATCCTGGGTATACCGCCAGCTTGTGGCACATTAGTTTGGGGTCTATGCCCCGCATGTCTACGGCTTTCCATGCGAAGAGGTCGACATTATTCCTTAAGAACTGAATCAGAGGCTCCTTTACGTCTCCATTTAAGGTTGCCCTAATAATTGTTGTTTTTTCCAGGACATCTCCGATCTGAACTTCTTCAATCTCGCCCCCAGGTTGTGGATGAAGTTCTTCCTGACCTCGGACTCCCCTGAGTTTGATGGTGTGGAATTCTTCTCCTTTGCCCCTAAGATTCAGGCTTTCGTTGTAATAGCGTCGCGCTATTTTCTGGTCTCCTTTTATTGTAGCAATCCCTTCTGGAGTTGGGAACTTCGTGCATAGATGTGGAGATGAAACTATTACGGCGACTTAGTTCAATGTTGCCCGACCTATCAGGGCGTTATAGGCTAAGCTTACTTCGACTACAATGTAGTCTATGTTGAGTGTATTTGATCGGGTTCCTTTTTCGAAGGTTGTGTGTAGTGAGATGTATCCAAGCGGTTGGATTGGGGTGACTCCTAATCCAAACAAGCTGTTTGGATATGCTTTGAGCTCTTTTTCCTATAGGCCGAGTTTGTCGAAGGCAGATTTAAACAAGATATCCGCCGAGCTTCCTTAGTCCACCAGTGTGCGGTGGAGATTAGCGTTCACCAATATGATAGTGATGACCATGGGATCGTCATGTCCCGGGATGATGCCTGCTGCGTCTTTTTGGGTGAAAGTAATAGTAGGGAGGTCGGGCGATCCTTCTGCTCCTCCTACGTGGTATACTTCCTTAAGGTGCCTTTTGCGAGATGATTTTGAGATCCCCCTCCTGCGAATCCTCTGTTTATCATATGAACGAACCTCTCTGGGGTGTGAAGTGGTCGCTCAGTTCGTCCGACCTCTTCATCCCTTCTTCTTTTTCTAGGTTCATCTGCGTTAGTTAAGTATCGGTCTAGTCGCCCTTCTCTTACTAATTTTTCAATGACATTTTTTAGGTCGAAGCACTCGTTGGTGGGATGTCCATAGATTCGAAGGTACTCGCAGTATTCTGTCCGATCTCTCCCTCCTTTCTTGCTTTTGAGTGGGCGAGGTGGTGGGATCTTCTCAGTATGGCATACTTCTTAGTAAACATCCACAAGAGACACCTGAAGCGGGGTGTAGTTATGGTATTTTTTAGGTTTCTCTCCGTGTTGATCTTCTTCTTTCTTCTTGGATTCTTTATCCTTATCTCGGAAAGAGTAAGAAAATCCGGATTTCGAGGTCTCTCCTAGTCGAGAGTTTTCCTCTATGTTGATGTACTTTTTTGCTCGTTCTTGTACTTCATTCAGAGATGTGGGGTGTTTCTTTGATATGGAGTGACTAAAGGGTCCATCTCGTAGGCCATTGATGAGACCCGTAATAGCTGCTTTTGTTGGTAGGCTTTGTATATCTAGGCATGCTTTGTTAAATCCTTGCATGTAAGATCGAAGACTTTCCTGATTTGCCTGCTTGCTTCCTAATAAGGTTGGGGCGTGTTTAAATTTGTCCTTTTGGATGGAAAATCTGGCAAGAAATTTCTTGGCTAAATCGTCAAAACTTTTGATGGATCTGGGGGGCAAACTGTCACACCACTTAATCATTGTTTTTGTCAGGGTTGTTGGGAATGCTTTGCAACGAATGGCATCCGAGGTGTCTGTAAGATACATTCTGCTTCTGAATTTACTGAGATGGTGGCTTGGATCCGATGTGCCGTCGTACAGGATCATGTCGGGAGCTTTGAAGTCCTTTGGGACTTTGGCTTTCATGATCTCTTTGATGAATGGGTCTTGATCTTTATGGGGGCTATCTTCATGACTGGATCGAGTAGTCTTGGTTTTGAGATCGGCTTCGAGCTTTAAGAGCTTATCCTCTAACTCTTGGCGTCGCCTAGTTTCCCTTCGAAGGTCCTTCTCGGCTTCCCGTTGATGCTCGACCTCTTTTTTAAGCTGTTTAAGACGGTCTTGTTGAGCTTGTAGTGCTTCCATGATTTTTGTATTTGGCGTGTTCTTGTCTTTATTTGGTTGAGATGCATCTTTTGGTGTGGTGTTTGCGTTCTTATGCGGCGTGCTATTCTCTATATCAGAGTCATGGTCATTGTCAATGTTGTCCGCCATGATGATGGGATGACTTCCAGGTTCCCCGGCAATGGCGCCAATGTTTCGAGGGTTACCTGAAACTGTAGGTCGATCTCAGACGAGATCTGTGGTGGTAGTCGGAGCTGACGTGTCTGACTTGTTGGACTTGATGGTGCAGCTGATCCTTCGTCACCGAAGGGTGGTGGTACCTGCAAGAGACTCCGATGCTTAAGTTAGCATGAGCTTTAAGCAGGATTTTTAGTAGAATCAGAGTATGAGTTATACCTGGGTGCTCCAGTGTATTTATAATGGTGTAGAGTGACCTTTCTGGAGATAAGATAGTTATCTTATCTTATCTTTGAGTGAAGTCATCTTATCTTTTTAGGGAAACCGCCTTATCTTTCTAGGCTTTGGCTGCCTTTAGATCTGGGCCGTGTTCCTTTGTTTGGGCCTACTTGGGCCTTTGTAGAGATTTGGTCGAACTCTTTGGGAAGAGGTCGGGTGATCCTGACCTGAAGTGGTCAGTCGACTTTGTCTTCTATCAGCCCGGTTCAAACAACTCGACCCAAGGCATGAACACTTTCCATGATCACTTCTCAAGTGAGAAATTTTCAAATCTTTTTCATTTTGAATCTTTTTACAAATAGTGGAAAAAGCATCAAATGCATCATTCTTACGAGCTAAAAAAAAGGAACCCAACCGAATCTAGAGTAATCATCCACCACCACCAAACCATAGTGTTTACCACCTAAACTTTGAGTTCTAGTTGGACCAAAAAGATCAATATGCAACATTTCTAATGGCCTCTTAGTGGAATTTCCATCTTTTGGTTTAAAAGAGGATCTTACTTGTTTGCCTAGTTGACAAGCATCACAAGTAATATCCTTATCAAATTTAATATTAGGAATTCTTCTAACCAAATTCTTTTTAACAAGTTTAGAAATTTGGTACATGCTTGCATGACCCAATTTCTTATGCCAAAGCCATTTTTCAGATTCAAGAGAGGTAAAACATGTTACTTTTTTATCCTTTAAGTCCTCTAGAGTTAATCCATACACATTGTTACATCTTTTTGCTTCAAACAAAATTTCACCAGATTTTTCACAAATAACCAAGCAATCCAATTTTTTAAAAATAACCTCATAACCAAGATAACACGATTGGCTAATGCTTAGTAGGTTGTGCTTTAATCCATCAACAAGTAAAACATCATTAATGAAAGGAGAGAAATTCTCACCAACTTTACCTATGGCCACTATTTTTTCTTTCCCATTGTCATCGAAAGTAACGAATCCTCCATCATACTCATCAAGCTTGATGAAGAACATTGACTTTCCGGTCATATGCCTAGAGCACCCACTATCCATATACCACATGTTGTCCTTTTTCTTAGATGCTAGGCAAACCTACAAAACAAGCTTAAGTGACCTTAGGTATCCAAATCCTTTTGGATTCTTTGATGTCAAACCATCTTATTTGTCCCAAGCCATTATAATCACAAATAATTTTGTAAACCTTATCTCCAATCATCCTTTCACTTATGAAGCACTGAATGGGGAAATGTCCATTCCGATTACATGATCTACAAAATTTTTGAGTTGTTGTTTTCATAAAGCTTGTTGGGTTTTGAAACCTTATGTCATTTGAAGATGAATCCATGTTCGTAAAAGAAGGTATTTCAATAAATTTTGCAGATTTATGAAAACACAAACCAGCTTTATCATAAAGAGGTTTTTGACTAGCCAAAAGTTGATTTAAATTTTTCAGAATTTTGAGCAAAGTTGGCTAAGTCTTATTTAAGTCTTTTTATCTCTTTATGCAGCCACTCATTTTCCTCAAAATAATTCAGATTTGTAGTCACAGAATGATGGTGTTCACAGCTCTTAAGTTCAGCTTTTAACCGCTTGTTTTCTTCAATAAGATCAACAGCAGTTTTGGCTTCCCTTAATTTATCTTTAAGAAAAATCATTTTTCATCTTTTAGTATTTCTATTTGAGACTCAAGATCTTGGTTTTCACTTAAGAAACATTTAATCTTTTCAAAAAGATGATCAATCATAAGATGAAGGTCTTCAGTGGAAGGATCAAGAAATACTACCTGCTCTATGTGGTCAGCCATGAGACAGGTCTGAGACTTGGTTTTTGATTCTTCATCCTCATCAGTGTCATTTTCCAAGTCTTCCCAAGATGCCATGAGACCTTTCTTCTTTCCCCGTTTTAGATTGTCCTCCTTCTTCAGTTTTGGACAATCATACTTGAAGTGACCAGCTTCTTTACAGTTGTAACAGATCACTTTACTGAGATCCTTCTTTGGCTTCTTTAAGCTGTGATGAGCGGATAATTTATACGCTTTTTGGCATTGTTTTTAGGTAGTTTTTAGTAAGTTCAAGCTACTTTTAGGGATGTTTTCATTAGTTTTTATGTTAAATTCACATTTATGGACTTTACTATGAGTTTGTGTGTTTTTTTGTGATTTCAGGTAATTTCTGGCTGAAATTGAGGGACTTGAGCAAAACTCTGAAAAAGGCTGACAAAAGGACTGCTGATGCTGTTGGAATCTGACCTCCCTGCACTCGAAATGGATTTTCTGGAGCTACAGAACTCCAATTGGCGCGCTCTCAATGGCGTTGGAAAGTAGATATCCAGAGCGTTCCAGCAATATATAATAGTCCATACTTTATTCGGAAATTGACGACGTAATTTGGCGTTGAACGCCAAGTACATGCTGTTGTCTGGAGTTAAACGCCAGAAACACGTCATGATCCGGAGTTGAATGCCCAAAACACACTATAACTTGGAGTTCAACTCCAAGAAAAGCCTCAGCTCGTGGATAC
>NC_029776.3:33597586-33608339 GCF_000817695.3 Arachis duranensis | reverse complement strand
TCAAGGGTGATGCCTCCAGACGATTAGCCGTGCAGTGATAGCGCATAGGACCATTTTCCCGAGAGGATTAAAAGTAGCCATGGATGACGGTGATGACCTACATACAGCTTGCCATGGAAAGGAGTAAGAAAAATTGGATGAAAGCAATAAGAAAGTAGAGATTCGAAAGGATTCTAGCATCTTCACATGCCTATCTGAAATTCCCACTATTGATATACATAAGTATTTCTATCCCTTTATTTTATTTATCTTTTAATTATCTAATCCAATTACATTTGACCCTATGAATCCACTTGACTGAGATTTACAAGATGACCATAGCTTGCTTCATACCAACAATCTCTGTGGGATCGACCCTTACTCACGTAAGGTATTACTTGGATGACCCAGTACACTTGCTGGTTAAGTTGAACGGAGTTGTGAGCTTCTCTAACAGTGCCTGGAACTCTTTTATCACAATTTTGTCCACCAAGCTGCCTCCTTTGTTTCGTTCCTTTAGCTTCACCATTTTTTTAAATTTCTTAGTAAACAAAACAAAATCATTTTCAGATGAGTTATCACTGGATTCATTATCCAGAGGTTCAGTAACAGATTTAAGAGCAATTCCTTTCTTTTTTGTATCTTTTTTCAAAAATGTGTTGTCAAAAGTAAGTAAATTTCTTCTCAAATCATCATAGGTCATAGTATCAATGTTACTACTCTCAGTTATCATGATTGCTTTGGTTTTCCATTCTTTTGTGAGACATCTCAATATTCTCCTCACAAGTACAGATTCAGAATATGTGATCCCCGATAGCATCCAAGCTAGTGACGATGATGTTGAATCTTTCAAACAGTTCATCTATCGTCTCTCCTTCCTTCATTAAGAACATTTCGTATTCTCTATTCAGCATGTCTATTCTGGATCTCTTAACTTGAGTTTAGGGTTTAGAAGTGTTAAAGTTTGTTCCAAATTTCCTTTGTTGTTGTGCATCTTGATACCCGTTGGTATTCCTCAGAGCTGAGCGCACAGTTGAGCAAGTTGACTGCTTTGGCATTGAGTTCTACTTTCTTTCTGTCTTCTTCATTCCAATCGGTTTCACCTTTGAGAGTAACCACACCATCAGCTCCTGTAGTGGTTGGAAATTGTGGACCTTCCAAGATTATCTTCATTCTTTCTTTCCAATAACTGTAGTTCTTTCCATTGAAGAATGGGGTTGTAACGACCCAATTTTTAGTATGTCTAGATCATACCGGAAACTGAGTGTTACCAACTTGTCTTCCTAATTATTAGCTATTACTTATTATATGAGCCTGATTCATTGCTAAAAAAAACGTTGTTATTTTGTGGGGTAATTTTTTTTGAAAACGTTTGGAGTAATAAATGGAAATCATTCACAATCAATTCTCAAATAATAACAGAAACAACAATTATAAACAACCACACTTATACATATTTCAAACAGTTAACAACATTCAGTTATCTAGCCTTTATTTGGGTAAAGACTTTTAGTTAGAACACCCCTAGATATAACTATATACATATATATACATACAACATCCCAGGCTCTGACCTGTGCAAGAAGTCCCTAAGCTGGCGTCCAGGCTAGCCTAGACTCTTCACTCGCCTAGTCCTTCTAAATTACTAATGTGAGGGAAAGTACATTCTAGGTCTTCAAAACTCAAGTCAGAAAGAGAAGGGGTAAGAACTAGGGAGTTCTTAGTAAGGCCGGGGTTATTAGTTAAGTTCATTAATTTCTGCGTTGCTTAGTAGGAAAATAGTAGAATACAGAGAAGCAATAAACAGAAGATACATATAAATAAAGGAGTTAAGAAATTAGAAAGCAAAACACAACAAAGAATACAAGAAAATAAAACACAGACACAAAGAATATAATACAAACAAAGAAATCACACATTCATACAACAATCATACCAGAGGAAATGCACAACCAAGTATGATGCATGTCTGTCCTATGCAAGCCATGAGCTCACGTGTCGGTTTACACCCTACAGCCCGACATTACCTAAGAACTAGTCCTAGATATGACTTCATCTCTATAGGTGAATTCGGCCTACAGAAATAGCACTCCTGTAAGTGAACTTCGGCTTATAGGAATAGTTCAATCACGACACAACAACTTTCTATAGGTGAACTTCGGCCTATAGAAATGGCACCTCTGTAAGTAAACTTCGGCTTACAGAAACGGCGCCCCTGTAAGTGAACTTCGGCTTACAGGTATCACAACTCTCTGTAGCTGAACTTTAGCCTACAGGAGCAACACCCTGAGATACACAATTGATATTCATTGTAGGTGAACTTTGGCCTACAGGAATAACAATGCTCTGTAGGTGAACTTCGGCCTACAAGACCGCTAGGTCCAACGGAAAAGCAGCAGATGAACATACAATAGAATATCATACCATAAGACTTAACTCTTTATCTTTATCCTCTTTTCCTCTCTTCTCTTTGACTTTGATTCTGCACTTTTATCTTTTTTATCAACTTTCCACAATCATAAATCAAGCATCACAACATCTCAGTGATCTCATTTCATAATTCTCTGTATACATCACAATATTACAACAGCACACTACTATTTAGCTTTTAACTCCCTCTCTTTCTAAGATGGTTACAAGCTTCTAAATCTTGTTTCATTACTTCACATACTTCTATACCCTTTCTTATATCTTTTCTTAGGTATTTAATAAAGAAAATTAGAAAATTCTAGACTCAAAACTGCTTTCCTAAATCTCTTAGAGAAAACTGCCTTTTTGTCAATATTTTATTATTAATAATAAAAGAATATTATTAATAAAATAATATTTTAATATTTTAATATTAAAATAATAATATTCTATTCAACTTTCAAAAATTACATTTTGACCTTAAACTTTTAATATTTGCACTTTGGCCCCTAAACTTTTCATTAATTAACTTTCAACCCCAAACTTTTTAATAATTATAATTTAACCCCAAAATCTTTCAAAACCAAACGTTTCTCATCCTTCAAGAAACCAAAAACATTTTTCCAAAAGTTCATCAGATTTCCATTCGATTTTCAGCTAGTTTTTTAATCTTTTCGGTAACCAATTTTTACCTGATTTTGACCAAACCAAAGAGAAACATTTCAGCCATCAAATATACATCAAAAATACATCAAATATCATGAATTTCATGGCTGAAAAGCCACATTTTCAAGCAGCAACAACAACAACTTCAGAACAATAAAAAACTTGATTTCCAAGCATTAAACAAGATCTCATGATCAAACCATCACACAAACACTCAAAATCAAGCCTCAAGCAACAAGATCTGATTTCACACTTCAAGAAAACAGCCAATCATTGATTAATTTACCAAACCTTACCTCCTTTGCTTCTACCAAAAGTTGAACCAAAAATAAGCTTTCAAAAGCACTTTTACGCCTATTTTAACATCAAAAATAACTTTAGAACCATATGAACCATGAAGGATGAAGCTTCATGATAATGAAAAGAAGGTTTTCCTCACCTCAAGGCATCTAGAAATCACATTTTCTTAGAGCCTATGGTGATTGAACAAGAGATCCTAAGAGAAAACATGGAGAAAACATCATCAGCTTGAGTTTCCACCATGGATGAAACTTCAAGGAGGAGGAGCAGCCATCATGCCTTGATTTAATCCATGAAAATTGATATAGAAATAAAGAGGAGGAAGAGATGAACATTTTGGTCGGATTAGATTTTTTATAGGGGTTTTAGTTTGAGAAAGAACGGAGGTTGAAGCTTGAAGCTTTCATGGAAGTTCTCTTGGTTTCTCTCATGGAATTTTCGAATTTTGGCTTGTCTTGGAAGAAAAGGTGACGGTATTGATGAGTCTTGGGACCCATGGGGTTAGGATAAGCATTATTCTAAAGTTTGGTGTAAAAAATATCTCAAGAAAGGATAATTACTAAAGCTAGATGTATTAGAATACAAGTGTTTCTTACTTTTTCTTAAAGAACCTTTTCTTGGAGAGCAAGAAAGAAAACATGTGGTGGCTAACTCTGGGAGAGCCACGTATCACAGGGTGCTGACTAATCAGAATTTAATAATAAAATATCATTCTGAAGATAATTACTAAAACTAGATACATCAGATTACACTACTAAAGGATAAGCATGAGCTTTACTAGTATAAATGATACTAGTAACATGATAATCATGAGAATAAACGATATATGATGAAGCATTAGCATTGCTAAGTTCATCTAAGAATGCCGGTATTATCCATTACCGGTAGAATTCTAGCTCAGTTATTATATTACTAAACATAGATCAACATTAATCATAGTAGAGGAAATAATAATACAATATTCCGAATAAAATAATAATATATGAATATTATATTAATATAATTTTTCTCTCGAAATTCGAGACTGGCTCGTCACAATGAGACTAACCACGAAAATCAGAATTTTGAAATTCGGACCCGAAGTTGTTTAAAAACGCAACTTTTCGCGACATGCTTGCTTAGATTAGGAGAGGTGTCTGGTGCAGTCAAGCTGCTCACTCAGCAGCTTGATGACACAACACCTGTGCAGCAGAGGTGCTTATATGCACTAAAATTCCTAAAAAATCCATAAAAATTCCGTTTTATCCCGAAAAAGTGCCGTTTCTTCGAGGCTAGGCCATTACATTCTACCCTCCTAAAAGAAAATTTGGCCCTCAAAATTTCAGCCACATGAAAGAATCCATCTTCAAGCAATCTATTTCCTTCAAGATATCTGACAAAGAGATCGGTCCGTTCCTTACAGCATCCAAATCTCACATAGTCATAGCTATGAGAATAGCTGGGCCTCATTAGAATTCTTCATTCGGAACTTGAATAAACTATGCCTATCCATAGACATTGAGGTTTTGTTCGCACCAAATAATCAACATTAAGGTGATCAGTCTTAACATCTCAAGTTAGGCACAAACATTCCCAAAATGAGCGTTTATAGACATTCATGCCAAATGTATCTTAAATATACCCTAACAGCATGAGACACACAAGCAGAGTATGCAATGAAGCATAGTCAGTCCACTCCCCAGACTTACTGGGAACGAATTGCTCTGATACCAAATTAAAACGACCCAATTTTCAGTATGTCTAGATCATACCGGAAAATGAGCGTTATCAACTTGTCTTCCTAAATATTAGTTATTACTTATTATATGAGCCTGATTCGTTGCTAAAATGTTATTTTGTGGGGTAATTATTTTTTGAAAACGTTTGGACTAATAAATGGAAATCATTCGCAATCAATTCTCAAATAATAACAGAAATAACAGTTATAAACAACCACACTTATACACATTTCAAACAGTTAACAATATTCAGTTATCTATCCTTTATTTAGGTAAAGACTTTTAGTTAGAACACCCTTAGATATAACTATATACATATATACATACAACATCCCAGGCTCTGACCTATTCAAGAAGTCCCTAAGCTGGTGTCCAGGCTAGCCTAGACTCTTCACTCACCTAGTCCCTCTAAACTACTAATGTGAGGGAAAGTACATTCTAGGTCTTCAAAACTCAAGTCAGGTAGAGCGTCATTGGTGCACGAAATTGAAAATCACAATTCTTCTCAACCTCGCACAACTAACTAGCAAGTGCACTGGGTCGTCCAAGTAATACCTTACGTGAGTAAGGGTCGAATCCCACGGAGATTGTTGGTTTGAAGAAAGCTATGTTTATCTTATTATTCTTAGTCAGGATGCCAACAACAGTGTTTTTCAAGTTCAATGGAAAAAGGAAAAATGGCATAAAATAAATACTTATTGTGCAATAATGGAGAATATGTTGGAGTTTCGGAGATGCTTTGTCATCTGAATTTCAGCTTTTCTCTTGTACTCCTCTTCCCACACGCAAGGCTCCTTCCATGGCAAGCTGTATGTTGGGTGTCACTATTGTCAATGGCTACTTCCCATCCTCTCAGTGAAAATGGTCCAAATGCTCTGTCACAGCACGGCTAATCATCTGTTGGTTCTCGATCATGTCGGAATAGAATCCATTGATTCTTTTGCGTTTGTCATCACGCCCAACAATCATGAGTTTGAAGCTCGTCACAGTCATTCAATCCTTAAATCCTACTCGGAATACCACAGACAAGGTTTAGACTTTTCGGATTTTTATGAATGCCGCCATCAATTCTAGCTTATACCACGAAGATTCTAATTAAGAAATCTAAGAGATACTCATTCAATCTGATGTAGAATGGAGGTGGTTGTCAGGCACATGTTCATGGATTGAGGAAGGTGATGAGTGTCACGGATCATCATCTTCTTCATAGTGAACCATGAATGAACATCTTAGATAGGAACAAGCGTGTTTGAATGGAAAACAGAAATAATTGCATTAATTCATCAAGACGCTGCAGAGCTCCTCACCCCCAACAATGGAGTTTAGAGACTCATGCTGTCAAAAGGTACAAATTTCAGATCTAAAAATATCATGAGATACAAAATAAATCTCTAAAAGTTGTTTAAATACTAAAACTAGTAACCTAGGTTTACAGAAAATGAGTAAACTAAGATGGATAGTGCAAAAATCCACTTCTGCGGCCCAATTGGTGTGTGCTGGGGCTGAGACTTAAGCCTCTCACGTGCATGGGCTGTTTCTGGAGTTGAACGCCAGGTTGTAACCTGTTTCTGGCGTTGAACTCCAACTTGTAACCTGTTTCTGGCGCTGAACGCCAAACTACAACATAGAACTGGCATTGGACGCCAGTTTACGTCGTCTATCTTCACGCAAAGTATGGACTATTATATATTGCTGAAAGGTCCTGGATGTCTACTTTCCAACCCAATTAAGAGCGCGCCAATTGGACTCCTGTAGCTCCAAAAAATCCATTCCGAGTGCAGGGAGGTCAGAATCCAACAGCATCAGCAGTCCTTTTTCAGCCTAAATCAGATTTTTACTCAGCTCCCTCAATTTCAGCCAGAAAATACTTGAAATCATAGAAAAACACACAAACTCATAGTAACTAATAAAAATATACTAAAAACTAACTAAAACATACTAAAAACTACATGAAATTACCCCCAAAAAGCGTATAAAATATCCGCTCATCACAACACCAAACTTAAACTGTTGCTTGTCCCCAAGCAACTAGATAAATAAAATAGGCTAAAAAGAAATTAAGAAGCAATAATATCTCAGAGTTTTAAGTGAAGCTCAGATTCTAATTAGATGAGCAGGGTTAATAGCTTTTTGCTTCTGAACAGTTTTGGCATCTCACTTTATCCTTTGAAATTTTCACTTGGACCTGCATGCCACAAGCACATGGTTAGGGACAGCTTGATTTAGCCGCTTAGGTCAGGATTTTATTCCTTTAGGCCCTCCTTTCCATTGATGCTTAAAGCCTTGGATCCTTTTTGCCCTTGCCTTTTGGTTTAAGGGGCTATTGGCTTTTTTGCTTGCTTTTTCTTTTTCTTTTGTTTTTTTTTCAAGCTTTGTTTTTCACTGCTTTTTCTTTCTTCAAGAATCAATTTCATGATTTTTCAGATCATCAATAACATTTCTCTTGTTCATCATTCTTTCAGGAGCCAATAATTTTAACATTCATAAAATTCAATATAAAAAATATGCACTATTCAATCATTCATTCAGAAGACAAAAAGTATTGCCACCACATATAAATAATTAGAATTTTTCTTATTAAGAACTCGAAAAAAATTAAATTGCCTCTTTATTCTAAAAATCTACTATTTTATTCATGTTTGATGATGATAAGAAAAATAAATTATAACTTAATTGGAAATAAAAAAATAGAGATACTAATACTACTACTAATATATAACTTCTAAGGTAAATTCATAATAAGAACAATTATCACAGAGTTAAGGCAAAGATTAGGACTCAACAACCTTTATTTTGAGAAGTGGATGTTCCTCTAGTCTGTGGGGTGCTTGGTCCATCAAGAGATAATTTCTGACGCTTCAGTTCCTTCAAGTTATATCCTTGCTCTTCCTGTTCCCTTAGTTGCCATGATCTTGATGAGTTTTAGCTCAGTGATCATGGCAAATCACACCAAACTTAGAGATTTGCTTGTCCTCAAGCAAAAGAAAGGAAAGGAGAGGAATAGAAGGAGAGACAATTTCGAAATTCAAAAGTTATGATGAGTTGAAAAAGATATGAGAAGAAATTAAAAAGATTTGAAAAGAATTAAAAAAGATAGATGAGTTTTGAAAAAGATTTGAAAAGAAATTAAAGAAAAATCAAGAAATATGTTTAGGAAAAAAATTTTTTAAATTGAAGTTGAAAGATGATAGTTTGTAACATGTTTATGCAAGAAATCATGAATTGAAACATGAAAATTGGAAAAAATTTGAATTGAAAACGAAATTACCTCCTCCCCACAATCCTGGCGTTAAACGCCCAAACACTGCATGTTTTGGGCGTTTAACGCCCATGTGCAGCATCTCCTGGGCGTTCAACGCCTAGCTGTTGCTTCTAGCTGGCGTTGAACGCTGGGAACTCCTTTGTCACTAGGCGTTTTTCTGAACGCCCAGGATGCTGTAAATCTGGCGTTGAACGCCCAGAAGGTGCTTCTTTCTGGCGTTCAACACCCAGAAGATGCTCCTTTCTGGCGTTTAACGCCCAAATGGCTATCCTTACTAGCGTTGAACGCCCAGTAGGTGCTTCTTTTGGGCGTTCAACACCCAAAACAGCTTTTACTGGCTTTTTCACACCATTGAGCTTTCTTTTTGCTTTTTATCTTCTGAATCCTTCTGTAACTCTGTGAACTTAAGCAATTGCTATTTTACCTTGAAGATAATTGACATATACCTGTAAAAATCAATTAATTAACAAATAAGCTTTGTAAATGGCTGGGTTGCCTCCCAGCAAGCGCTTCTTTATTGTCTTTAGCTGGACTATTACTGAGCTTTAGTTATGTCTCAGTTTTGAGCATTCTTGCTCCAAATTGCTTTCAAGATAATGTTTGACTCTCTGTCCATTAACAATGAACTTTTTGTTAGAATCATTATCCTGAAGCTTTACGTATCCTTATGGTGACACACTTGTAATCACATATGGACCTCTCCACCAGGATTTCAATTTTCTGGGGAATAATCTGAGCCTAGAATTAAATAGCAGAACTTTCTGCCCTGGCTCAAAGACTCTGGATGACAGTTTCTTATCATGCCATCTTTTTGCTTTCTCTTTGTAAATTTTTGCATTCTCGAAAGCATTGAGTCTAAATTCCTCTAGCTCATTTAACTGGAGGAATCATTTTTCTCCAGCTAACTTGGCATCAAGGTTTAAGAATCTGGTTGCCCAGTAGGCCTTATGTTCCAGTTCCACTGGCAAGTGACATGCCTTTCCATACACAAGCTGGTATGGAGAGGTCCCTAAAGGAGTCTTGAATGCTGTTCTGTATGCCCATAGAGCATCATCCAAGCTTCTTGCCCAATCCCTTCTACGGTTAATCACAGTCCGTTCCAAGATTCTTTTAAGTTCTCTATTTGAGACTTCAGCTTGCCCATTTGTCTGTGGATGATATGGAGTGGACACCCTGTGGCTAACTCCATATCGAACCAAAGCAGAGTAAAGCTGTTTATTGCAGAAATGAGTGCCCCCATCACTGATTAGTACTCTAGGGATACCAAATCTACTGAAGATGTGTTTATGGAGGAATTTCAGCACTGTCTTAGTATCATTAGTGTGTGTTGCTATAGCTTCTACCCATTTGGATACATAATCCACTGCCACCAGAATATAAGTGTTTGAGTATGATGGTGGGAATGGCCCCATGAAGTCAATACCCCATGATGACAAGTCATCATATACCCATTTTTCAAGCTAATTTCACTTGTTTTATTAGTCTTTATGCACTTTCTTGCATCCTAAGTAAGTGATTTGGAGTGAAAATGCATAACTTCTTTAAATCAAATAACCACCATGAAATTGATGTTAACTCATGAGGTTTAAGCTAATTTTAATTGAATTTTAATTGATTTATAAGCCTTGTGAATTTAGTGATACTTGGAGTGGTTGTTTTGGTTTAATGTAGGTGAAGAAAAGAATAAAAGAGAAAAGCGTGGCCTAAGAAAGCGTGACCAAAGGAGAAGAAAACATGGTCAAAAGAAGGAGAAGTGTGCCGCATGTAAAGAGGGGAGGCAAGCATTGCCCTCCACAAGGGCACACTGCCCTCTAGGAGGGCAACATAAGGGAACAAAGCAACATAGGGCAACTCTGCCCTGCCCACTACAAGGGCAGAGCACAAATCTGTGCCTTGGAATCAAGAGGAACAAAACCTTGCCCTGCCCTCCACAAGGGCAGTATCGGGCTCACCAAGGAAAAAAATCAAAAGGAAAATGCCTACAATGCTTGCCACAAGAGTTGAACACGGGACCATGAGGAAGCAAGGAATTAAGCCTCACTTTGGTACCAAGAAAGCCAAGGAAAATGGGTAGCGTGTGTAGCATCCAAGTTTCGAACTCGGGACGTCAAAGTGGAAACACTGCCCTGCCCTCCGCGAGGGCAGGGCAGCATTTTGCTGTGGCATGAATCTGGCGCACCAAGGCACGATTCTGGCAGCACCAGCAGCGCACCACAGCACAATTCTGGCGCACCAACTTTTTCTGCCCTGCCCTCCGCGAGGGCAGGGCAGCATCCTGCGCACCAAGCCTGCACCACGCCGCACCACGCACGCACCAAGCATCAAATCCTGCCCTGCCCTCCACAAGGGCAGGGCAGCCTCCTGGAAGCTACTATTTTTGGGCCAAAAATTGAATTAAAAATCCAATTTAATTCATTTC
>NC_029776.3:33594499-33596785 GCF_000817695.3 Arachis duranensis | reverse complement strand
TTTCCACACATCAAGTTTTTGGCGCCGTTGCCGGGGATTGAAATAGATTGACAATGATTAAGTGAAGTGGAGGTCTAGATCAAGCACTTTTTCTTTCCTATTGTTTTTGGCTAACACACTAACTGTTTGAATTTTTGCTTAAACTAACTAAAACTTCATTCTAGCTATAGATTGAAGTTTCATTGGTTTTCTGGGTCTGTGTGTTTGTTGTTGTGTGTTTGTATGTCAGGTACAGGAAGATCTTCCCCTATCCTCTCTGAAATTGACCAAAGAACTCTTCGAAGAATAAGAAGAGCTGAAAGGGGGAAGAACGTTATTGGAGAGGAAGAATCTGAGGAGGAATTCCAAGAAATGGAAGGAGAT
The DNA here is from genome assembly GCF_000817695.3 of Arachis duranensis. Lineage (NCBI taxonomy): Eukaryota > Viridiplantae > Streptophyta > Magnoliopsida > Fabales > Fabaceae > Arachis > Arachis duranensis. The sequence goes on along the minus strand of NC_029776.3, from coordinate 33,596,422 downwards.
CCATCAGATCTCAATCAACCAGGAGGAGGGGCCAACAATAACCTACAACAAAGAAGAGTCCTGGCCTCATACACATTTGCAAATGCTAGACACTGTGGAAGTAGCATTCTTCCTCCTAATGTCAATGCAAACAATTTTGAACTAAAGCCACAACTCATCACTTTGGTTCAAAACAACTGTTCTTTTGGAGGAGGGCCATTGGAGGACCCAAATCAACACTTATATACCTTCTTGAGGATTTGTGATACTGTGAAAACCAATGGTGTGCCTCCTGACAGCTACAAGTTGTTGCTCTTTCCATTTTCTCTCAGAGACAAAGCCACTCAATGGCTAGAGACATTTCCAAAGGAGAGCATCAACACATGGGATGACTTGGTAAGCAAGTTCCTTGCCAAATTTTATCCCCCTCAAAGGATCATAAGATTGAAGACTGAGGTGCAGACATTCACTCAAATGGAGGTTGAAAACTTATATGAAGCATGGGAAAGATATAAGGCACTATTGAGGAAATGTCCACCAAAGATGTTCACTGAGTGTGACAAGTTGCAGAACTTCTACTGGATTCAATTCTAGCTCAGAACAAGATAATGCAGCAGCAGATTCAACAACAGTTTGAGCAAATGGCCAAAAGGATTGATGGCCTGCAAGTTGCATCAGTGAGTGCCACAAGCCAACCATCAACTCCTTGGGGGCAAAATGAAGAAATTCAAGAAGAGCAACAGCAAGAGCATGTCCAATACATGCACAACCAAAATCTTGGAGCTAATGAAGTCTATGGTGATACTTACAATCCATCTTGGAAGAACCATCCCAACCTCAGATAGGGAGACAACCATAATCAAAACCAACAACCATGGCAAAGAAACTCAAGTCAGAACAATTGGAAAAGCACAAACCACAACCCCCAGCCAAACACTAACCAAAATACATACAGAAAACCACAAAATAATTACCCCAACTCTAATCATTATCCACCTAATAACCACCCAACAAACCAAAACACCTATCACCATCCATCAACAACCCAAAACCAACCAATTTCACAAGAATCCCAGAGGATCACTAATCTAGAGCTGCTCATGGAGAAACTGATGAAGAACCAAGAATTGACAACAAAGAACCAAGAAGCCTCCATGAAGAACTTGGAAAGGCAAATTGGGCAAATCTCCAAGCAGATTTCTGTTGAAAAACCATCAAGTTCACTACCTAGTGACACCATTCCCAACCCAAAGGAAGAATGCAAGGTCGTTCAACTACGAAGTGGAAAAATGTTAGTGGATGGTAACCAAGGAGCAACCAAGAATAATGACAATGAGCCAACAAAGAATGATGAATCCATCAACAAGGACATGTTAAGCAAGAATGTCCCAGAAAAACTCATAGAGGAAAACAATGAACCACAAAATCTAAAGAAAGGAAAGCAGATCAGGGAAGAACCAAATCCAAAACAACATCAAGTGGAGAAGAGCTCAACACCACCACTGCCTTATCAAGTAGAGAAGAGCTCAACACCACCACTACCGTATCCCCAAAGATTCCACAAAGAGACAAAGGATCAACATTTCCACAAATTTCTTGAGACTTTCAAGAAGCTGGAAATCAACATACCTTTAGCTGAGGCATTGGAGCAAATGCCTCTGTATGCCAAGTTTTTGAAGGAGCTCATCAATAAGAAAAGAAGTTGGAATGAGAAGGAGACTGTAATGCTCAGTGAAGAATGTAGTGCACTAATCAAAAAAGGGATCCCTCCCAAGGTTGAAGATCCTGGAGGCTTCTTCCTACCCTGCACTATTGGAAGCCTATTCATCAAAAAGGGGATGTGTGACTTAGGAGCAAGCATAAATCTAATCCCATCATCCTTAGTGAAAAAGCTTGGCATAGAAGAGGTGAAACCAATACAGATGACCTTGGAACTGGTGGACT
>NC_029776.3:33591521-33594446 GCF_000817695.3 Arachis duranensis | reverse complement strand
GGGCTGATTGAGAACCTTTTAGTTAAGGTTGACAAGTTTATCTACCCAGCAGATTTTGTGATCCTGGATTCTTCAGAACATGGAAATGACTCCATAATACTTGGTCGACCATTTTTGGCCACTGCTAGAGCCATTGTGGATATATAGCAAGGAGAGTTAACCCTCAGGATGCATGAGGAGAGCATCATCCTGAAAGTCTTTCCAAAATTACAAAGGGATGAAGAAACAAGCAAAATAAGTGATGATCTCCTTCCAAAGCAAGCAACCGACAAGGCAGTAGAACAGAAAAACAAGCAGATGCAAGAAGAAAAAGGAATTCAAAAGGAAGCAGGGGTGATAAACAAGAAGGAAGGTATCACAACCCAAGTCACTGTCAAGAAAGAAAGATCAACAAGAAAGAAAAAGATGAAAAGCAAGAATAAGGCTCAGAAAGGGTGGAAGAACAAGAAAATTCCAACTGAGGGATTTTCCAAAGGTGACAAAGTACAATTAGTATATCAACAGCTAGGAACAGAAGATTATTACACTGTCAACCAAGTACTTTTTCTTGAGCATATGGAAATTGAGCATCAAGGCACACAGAGAAAGCTTACAGTGAGAGGTGACAAGTTGAGACATCACCAGCATCAACCACCCTAAAGGGAGTTCAATGTCAAGCTAGTGACAATAAAAGAGCGCTTCATGGGAGGCAACCCATGATTTAAGATTTCTGTCTTCTCTTTCATTTAATAAGCTATGATTCCTCTGAAGTATGATTTTGAACTTTCATGCCTGATAAATGCATACAGTGTCTTAGAGCATAAGTCAAATTTTTAAGTTTGGTGTTCGTTAAGGCACACTCAACTTTTGCTTTTCAAAAAGGAAAGGGGGCTATTCTTAGAACATATGAAATGTCATCTTGCTAAAGCATACGACCAAACACTAAGTTTGGTGTATACATATGTAATTTTGTTCTACAGATTAGTTCCCTATTTACGGAATCAAAACCATACAGAAAGGGATCATGCATCAAGTTTTTATCATAAAATACATCAATTGTGAAGAATGGTTTGCATTGATAAGCCGTCCCCTCAACAAGAGATAAGTTTGGTGTTCACCAACTTTTATCATTTTTATTTAGGGACACATTTGATCAAAAAAAATCAAATAACAATTAAACAAAACAGAACAATTTTTTTTTTTACAAGTCAATGGCTAAGGTTTATATTAATATCTAAGGCTAGCCGTTTTGGTTTGTGTAGATCTCGACAAAAGCGAGGAGGGGCCACGGCTAGGACAAGCTAAGAGAGGAATGGTCACATGTGCCTAGGTAGACGTGCCCCTTGGGAAGCAGAACATGCATGCATGTATCATTGAACGCCTAAATGCATGCAGCCAATGGGAGGAGGATCCTCGTCAAAGCCTCAACACTGCATGCAGACCGTCCATTCCATGAACCTCTTAGATGAACAACTCAATCTCAACCCTTCATGAGCACCAATGAGCTCCTTCTTCATTCATTGTGGTTTTGTTGGAAAACTTGAAGAATCTGCCTATTAATAGCCGTAGCACTAAACGGTTCACACACTCATTCAAGCTACCTTCACATGAAAACCATAACCCCCTCTACTACCAAAACCAACATAATTCCCTTATCTCACACAACAGAACCGAATCAAAACTCATCCCAAACACAACACATACTTCTTCTATTCTCACTTTTCCTCTCTTCTCACCTCAAACTCCTCTTGTTGACATCAGTGCAGTTATGATCAGGGAGTTCTATGCAAATGCTGTAAAAGAAAACAAAGATAGTGCCCCTTACACAAGTTATGTCAGAGGAGTTGAAGTGAGCTTCAGTCCGGCGGCCATCACTAGGGCTCTAAAGTTGAGAACCATAACTTATGCAGAGCCCAGTTATGAAACCAGATTGCAGATGGAAAACAATCCTGATGAGATCTTGCAAGGGTTATGTGTGGAGAATACAGATTGGGAAAGAGATTCAAAGGGAGTTCCAAGTCACTTGAGAAGGATAAATCTTACTCCCGTAGCCAAGGGATGGTATGAAATAGTGAGGAGATCTATCCTTCCTACTGGAAACGCCTCTTGGGTCACAATCAAACGAGCACTCTTGACATACTGCATCTTACATGGAGGTGAAATCAACCTCGCACAACTCATAGCTGACAGTATTCAAGAGATGGCCAATAGCACAAGCAAATCAAGTAGTCTTGGACATCCAAGTACCATCCTCAGGCTATGTGACAAAGCTAGAGTAATCTTTGAAGATGAGGACACAGAAAAAGTGAAAAAGGGAAAAAGGAATCACCAAGAAGAGTATGGAGGGAATGAATGAAGAAGAAGATCAAGAAGGGGTGGTAGCTCCTAGACAAAGGAGATCACAAAGAGAGGAAGAACGAAATCAAGCTCATGATGCCATAGACATGAGCCAATTACAAAGATCAATTGAAGAACTATCTCAGCAACTCATGCAGGCTCAACAAGGCCAAAATCAGGGGGCCAAGAGAAATATCTAGAGCCCTATCCAGAATTTAGAGAGCAATATTTGAAAGATAAAGAGGAACGAGAAGCTTGGCAGCATCAAATGGAGGAAAAACAAGAGAGATGGCAACAACAAATGATGACTCAGCAGCAAGAATTTCAAGCACAGATTATTGAAGGACAAAAAGAGCAATATAAAGAATTCAAAGAATCATATGATAAGCTGTATTTTAGTTAAGCTAAAGCATGGGAATATAGTCACAACATGTATCAATAGAAGAATATTCATCACACTATGGGAGAAGTTAGATATGCACAAAGAATGGAGAATGATGAAAACATGCAAGCAAGGTTGGAGTACTTGACCCATAATTTGCCAACACTCAATCCTCAGATCAAGCCATTTGAGCAATGCCCTGAATTTGTAGCCAAGCAACAGGCAAA
>NC_029776.3:33590870-33591360 GCF_000817695.3 Arachis duranensis | reverse complement strand
AGGGAAGAGAAAGAAGAAAAAGGGAGAATCAAGCAGCAGTCACGATCATTAGAAGGTGGCAAAGTTCTTTCATAATTCCTCTTTCATGACCCTAATAAGGAGATGCATGTCTGAAACATGATATGCCTCCATCGTTTATGTCTTTTTACTTCATGCAATTTTTGTTCTTTGTTTTTATTTTAGTTATTTAATAAATAGCTAGAGAAATGCTAAATCTGCATAATGCTTGCTATCCATCACTTAGCTTGAAATTTTGTTTTGTTTCCCACATGCTTAAATAAAAGAGATTTGTTTGAATTGAAAAGTGAAATATCCAATGTTGCATAAGTAAGAATGGAAGTTAATGGTGGTATATGTGTTTGATTAAATGCATGACTCATGAAATAATTGTTGCATAACATCATTTTCATTAAAGTGTGAGTTAGCTTGCTGATATAAAGACTCTCGTCAATAAAGAAAAAAGCCCTTGAGAACAAAAACAGAAAGAAAT